>NC_056580.1:25360587-25613087 GCF_018340385.1 Cyprinus carpio | reverse complement strand
TCCTCCACTAAAGGCTTAGAATAATTCTTCTGATGTTTATATTCTGGCTTCTGTCAGTACTCCAGTTCAGTGCAAGAGCACTTTTTCTCACTGCATAATAGAGTGCAACAGTAAACGGACACTTTAGAAGCGGCCTTGGTTCATGAAGAATTTTTCCCCATTCAAAGGTATTCCTAGAAATTCTTTAGTAAATGAACTAGCCTAACTAGATCTAAGATGAATCACAATAATGTAATCTTTGGTTTGAATAAATAAAGTATATTAAAACCTGAAAAGAGATACAAGGTACAAGGTAACAGACAAAAGTCTACTGTGTACTTGAATTATTTTAATGAATGTATGAACTACTGGTACTCATCCCATGATCATTGCGAGCAACATTAAAACCATAAATGGTGATACAATCTAAAACTATTAGTTATTGATAAGTTATTGTTTAACTTCAAGAACTATAAGTTATTGATTATCATTGATCAAATATACAAATAAAAATGGAAGATTGTTTCCACCACTGAATAAAAATAACTTATGACAGAATTCTGACTTTTCCTCTGAATTGCGAGATAAAGTCAGAATTGTGAGGAAAATAGTCAGAATTGTGAGTTTATATCTCACAATTCTAACTTTATTTTTCATAGTTGCAAGTTTATATTCTGTAATTCTGAGAGAAATAAAGCCAGAATTGTGAGATGTAAACTCAAGAAAAAAGTCAGAATTGTGAGACAGAAAGTCACAGTTATTCAGTGGCAGCCTAATTAAGTGTGTGTGTGTGTGTGTGTGTGTGTGTGTGTGTGTGTGTGTGTGTGTGTGTGTGTGTGTGTGTGTGTGTGTGTGTGTGTATACAGTATGTGTGTATATTTATATATATATTGTGTGTGTGTGTGTGATATATATATATATATCATCATCATTTGCTTTGGGAATTAAACTCAAGTCAAGTCAAGTATGTTTTATTGTCAATTCTTCCACATGTACAGTACATACATACGGAGAATTGAAATTGCGTTACTCTCAGACCCTTGGTGCATACAGACAACACTAACAATAGAACATTAAATACAGATAATAAAATATAAAGTACATCTATACAAATATACAAATAGGTCATATAAAAAGAAAGATAAGTAAAGCAATTATGGCATTTACATTGTAAAACAAAAAATAAATAAATAAATAAAAGTTGTAAATAAAACAAAGATTACTGGATTGATGATGATTTCACTCTCTTTCTACTTAAAAAAAAAAATATATATCACCAAATTCAACACCAGATGGATATCAGTGTACAAAAACATGAATCTTGGAGCTCATGGTTGGTGTATCTTGTATGGTTTATATAATAACACAAAAATTATGAAAAAAATGCATCCTTTTGTGCCTTTGTCGCTCTAAAAGCCACTCTTAAATAAACTCAAATCCAACATACAGTTCTTCTGCATCTGAGAGACTACAGAAACGTGAATATATTGACATGCCGTATAAGAATAATGCATATAGTATGCTCTATGTATACTGTGTAACTCAGTTCTCTTTAGGAATGAGGTTAAATGGAGAACTTTGATTGTTCCAAACCCTGCAGGTACAGCAGCTTTTTCTTTGCAAGTACAAAAAGAGGTTTGAAGTAATCCTAGACCTACCCTTTAGCCACCTACCATTTAGATTAAAAAAATAAAAAAAATGCCAACACACCTCTGTAACTAATCCGGTTGCAAACTTCAAATGACCCTTTGCAAAGATCAAGCTATCTATGCATAACGCACACCCTGAACTGAATATCTGATTCAGGGTCACATTTGGTTGGCTGTGAATGACGAGCCCTTTCAAAACCTATGTGGTTGAGGTTAAACAGGCCAAATGCAAAGTCAGTCCTTGATGCATGAATGCTATAATCAGCTTCTAATGCCCTTTTTCCAGTGATAAATGGGACGACGTCTTGCATGCAAAGCATAATGTGATAAAGAAGAAGAAGAAGCCGTTGAACTTATACGCATGGAAAGGGTACGCGTGTAAGGCCGTGGAAGATAGTTAGCAGATAAGGAAATGTGAAGGGAAAGACTGGCACCAGTGCTGGAGACATATTTACATAGATTAGGGCAGAATGTTTCTCGGCCATGCTCACTGGACGAGACAGAAGCAGGCGGATTACGTCACAGCTGTCTGATTAACAGTGCGGTTACGGTTAGGTTCTTGCGTGAAACACGAGTCAGATAATTTAAGGAGGAGATAATCTCCAAGGCTCAGTGTTTGTGTTATTAAAAGACCTCGTGCAGGGCAGCCCACTTATGGCCAGTGAACGGTGATGTATGCAATATTTTCAATAGTCAAACACTTTCTCCTATGCAATTTAAATATGCACTTTAATAAACCATTTGTGAGCTGATTTCCTTGAAAAATGTAAACACTGTGGCTCCGATGTGTTTTCAAACATGGGTTGGTTTGTTTGAATGGCCCAACAGAATTGAATTGACAGAATTGCATTGACTCAACCGATGGCACAAGTTTGGGGCTTCCTGTTTATCCCAGCAAAGGATAGAAATTTTAATTCTGTCATCATTTTCTCACTCCCAAGTTGTCTATGTTGTTCAAAACCTCTATGATTTTCAATATTTGTTTATCTGCATTTATAAAGCACATTTTAAACAAATGAACTCATGACGTGCATTGATATGTCACTGCTCATTTGCATAAAGTTGAAAATGAACAACTTCAACTTCACTAGGTTATATTTATGATTGTTTGATTTTAAATAAACAAAAAAAAAAAAAATACAACCATAAAAACATATTTAAAACATTTTTAACTTCAAACCGTTGAGTGCTCTATCCACAATAATGCTTTGTCCATTGAAAAAGTCATCTTGTCTGAATCAGGAGAGAAATATGCACAGATCAAGCACAGTTTACACATGAAAACAGTCCGCAACAGTTCAAAACAAATATGTCCTTGTATTTTGATGTGAGAGGACAGCTGGGGATGGACTTTTACACTGGAGGAAACATTATTGAAGAATTGCAGAACCTGATTTTACCAAGTGTGACATGTTCCTGAACCAACATCAAAAGCACGCACACCAATATAGGAAATAAAACAGTTATCGTATAAACGTGTCCTAAACTCCCGAAACATTGGTGTCTCATATTTTTGAGCAGTCAGTGCATTTGGGAAAGAAATCAGTTAAATTTGGATGTGTATATGTGTATGTATGTGTGTGTGTGTGTGTGTGTGTGTGTGTGTGTGTGTGTGTGTGTGTGTGTGTGTGTGTGTGTGTGTGTGTGTGTGTGTGTGTGTGTGTAGGCTACTAGTTTAACTATACTTGTGAGGACCAAATGTCCTCACTTATATAATGAAAGATCATGACAACCCACTAGAGAGGACATTTTACTTGTCCGTACTAGTTCAAAAGGCTTATAAATCAGCCAAAATATGTTTTTATATAAATCTAGTGTTTTGCACGTTTCTGTGAGTGGGTAGGGGTTGGGTTAACTGAGAGAAAATATCATTGATCTGATATAAAATCAATAGAATTCTATGCAGTGTGTGTGTGTGTGTGTGTGTGTGTGTGTGTGTGTGTGTGTGTGTGTGTGTGTGTGTGTGTGTGTGTGTGTAAATATTCAGATGAAACCCATTGTAATCATTAACATTTTCATAAGTAACTGTAATTTAATTACAATTTTTTCTCATTAACTGTAACAGATTACAGTTACAATTATTTTGTAATTAAATTACGTAACTCCGTTACATGTAACTAGTTCCTCCCCAACACTGTCTGCCAATAGGACTGCAGACAGTGATCCAACACCTCATACAGGAACAAAAGGAACAAATACTAGCCAACAACAGCACAAAAACTCAGTAAGTTACATCAGTCTTTTGTTCCTTACCAATGCTGTTTGAAATTTAGAGCAGAAGCTCAAAGTCAGCAGTGCCTTAGGCAGAACCCACACTTCCCTCAACAGAGGTCACTGTGACTTTGCACCCAAATTGGAGTAGGAAATGATGTTAGGCCAGCACTACCATCATCCACTGTCACGAATAGAGGAGGCAACCAGCTGCCAGTGGCAACACAGCATTATTGTAAAAACGTTAGCATTACCACAACCTTGTAGCTTGGAGGCTGGTAATAAATACTCTAGCTAAAGTCCCACGAGACATCCTCAGACTCTCACACAGTTTTTAATTTACTTTCCACCTCATTTAGAGTACAAACAATAACAATAATATTCAACTCACTGTTGACATCATTGTTAGGCAATTTAGTGTAGAGTTAAACAACACATAATTGAAATAAGCTGTTCATGAGCAAAAAGCCAAACATCGGAAAATATCTCAGGATTTAATTTGATCAGAATTTATTTGTCCAGTTTTGCAAAATCAGCTGCATGTGTACAATTTTAATTCACTTAAACGCAAACGCAGAGAATGTGCACAAACACAGAAAGCCTAAGTTATTTAGTGTTTTTTTTTTTTTTGTTTTTTTTTTTAACAAACAGCAAAGTGATATGAACAAACTTCAATTTGGCAATGTGCTAAAAACACATATTTCAAATAATGTGGCTTTTTAAGTTGTGCCGCTAGTTTTCAAAGAGATCAATCTTAGATTTAATCCTCGTGCTGTGCTGAAAAGCCTTCACCCAGTTTGGTGTTCCTGGTAAAAAATGTCCTGCCTTTTAAAAATTGCTTGTAAATCTCTCATTATTCTATATTATCATAAATGTTGGACTCAATCTTTTTGCCAAGCAGTTTTCTTTCGATTAGCACTGATTTTGGGACTGACTGGTCATAGGCCTCATTGATGTGAGCTGATGCACCTCAGTTTTTGAGTGAAATAAGTATTATTTGTTGAATTTTGGTAATGTTGACTTAAAAACTTGAATGCACTGTAAGTTGCTTTGGATTAAAGCATCTGCTAGATGCATAAATGTAAATGTAAATGTAAAACTTGTGCATAAACTCTATGAGGCGTACAATCAATCCATTTCAAAAAGCACAAAACATGTGCTAATCGACAGAAAACCAGTTGTTAAAAAGACTGAATCTTAAATTTGATATTCACAAGTCAGTAAGTTTTAGTCCAAAGCAATGACATTAACTAGCCTTTTCGAGAAAAAGAAAATCTCCATTTCAAAATGAAACATGAGGGTAAAAATCATTTACACTGAAGGAGGGAATGGTGCCATATAGGAGTCAGAATATATAAAAACTTAAGGATGGGCTCTTTTGAATTAGGCCATAAACCACCTAGCAAACACCCTAGCAACACTAGAAATCACATAGAAACACACTAAAAACCACAAATAACACATTACAAACCACATAGCAACGCCCTGGCAACCAAACACAACACAGATTTTATTTTTGTGGATCATGTTGAATATCAGTATGTTTTTTGTTTTTTTATGTGAGCATCCCATATGTACAGTAATACTCCAAAGGCTTCGTGATTACAAGAGCCTTTACTTTGAGTTGTGCACTATATAAACAATGCAACCACATTTTCTGTATCAAAGTGCTGTTAACATTGATAATATATATTTATCATTGGCCAAGCACTTGAGCTTGGGTTCAGTCCCAGTTATTCTTGGGAAAGCCATATGCCGCAGCAGTAAAGTATCCATCTGCCATTAGGATCCCAGCTCAGTAAATCAATACAGGATGTTGGTGGGTAAAAACCCTCGGCACTTAATTGCACGAGTACATTTTATTTTTATCTGAGTATATTTGTATGGGGTATATTTAACTACACATTGAGTTGATTTTAGATTAATTCATTTTGTGACGAGCAAACTGTGGCTATGAACTCTGTCCAAGAAAAGGAGGAGAACCATGAAAGTAATTGCATGTATACTGTAATTGAAAAATGAATAACAACTTGGGGATTCCACAGCCTCTTGGAAGCATTCGTGCTTATACAAGGCAAAGCATGTACTTCGCTTTAGTTTTCATGCTAATAAGCTCTGACAATCGTGCATGAAAATGAAACGTACAGATTAGATTAAGCATGTGTGGCCACATTTGCGATGAATTCGCTTAGAATTATTGGATCAAGAGGATTAAGGGATTATTGATGCTGTAAACATTGTGTTGCAGGTTTTAAACAGAAACAACAGGCTTAAGCGATGGCCCGTCAGACAGTTGATGTGGTTCAAACTACAAAAGGAAAAGAACAAGGTTTATATACAGGCTACAAGAGAAAATATAGCAGAAACTGGAACGAGAGTGGTATAGATGCAGGTGGAGAGGGTTTTTTAGAACAAGACGTGTCTAAGCAGGTCTTATCGGGCTCCTCACAATTTCATGGTTGTTTGAAACAAGTGGGCCATGTTCTAGTCAATCATTGGGATTCCTGTTCAAAAACATTTCCACAATTTGCCGAGAACTTTGGGAGAAAACCCAGATTTATGTATACTAAAAAACCCCACAAAATAAAATGTGTTAGACTGAACCAAACTTAATTATTTTCCTGTGCTTATTAAAATTTGCCAAAACAACACAGAAACACTTTGCAATATACAAACCTAATATTGAAGCAATTTCTGTTGCTTTCTGACCTAATCATGATTTTGTCCTGCTATATATATATATTTTACTTTTGCTGTTTGCTTAGCTAATGCAATGAGTTCTTGAATATGTTGGCATGGGAGTGAAATGTACTTGATTTAATCTATAGGGCTACTTGAAAAAAGTGTCAACTTTCATTTTAATTCACTGTTAACATCTCATTTCTAATCACTGTCTGCACTTGAGCCAAAGGATATTTTTTGTGTGTGTTTTCCATAAAAACATGTAAATTAGTATCAATCACTTTCCAAAAAATGTAAACATTTTTTAATTATACTTCTTTATGACTTTAATTAATCCTGACTCTTGGACAAAACACTTCCAAGTGTCTTCTTTCAGTAGAGACCTGCAGTACAAAGCGTTCGTGAGCTGCAACCATTTCAGTTTGGGTAGATCATTTCTTGGGTTGGATTTCAAAAGAGGATTCAGACAAACAGGTTGAACTGTTGTGATGTTACTGGCTGTTAATGGATCACAGAATAGCACTATACTGGTACTGAACTGCCATCGGTGTTGGGGACTAACTAATTAACAGTAGAGACGCTCCAAATCATATTTTTCAATAACATTTTGTCTAGCAAAGAGATACTGTGCACAAAAAAATAAATAAATAAATAAATAAATAAATAAAATAAAACCTAGAATACAAATGGTGTAAAAAATAATTTGTTTAGAGAGTTTGACTCCTAACCCTAAGGTTGTGGATTCGAGTCTCGGGCCGGCAATACCACGACTGAGCTGCCCTTGAGCAAGGCACCAAACCCCCAACTGCTCCCCGGGCGCCGCAGCACAAATGGCTGCCCACTGCTCCGGGTGTGTGTTCACCGTGTGTGTGTGTTCACTGCTGTATGGGTCACCATTCTTGGCTGTATGTCACGTCACTTTTTTTTTTTTTTTTTTAGAAATTACTAGAGAATTTTACAATGAATAACAAAGAAACAGCAAGTAACATATTGGATTTAACATGAAAATTTGAAGTAGAAAGACTGAAATTTTTCTTGTAAAAAATGTGGTCCAATAATCTTTGTTAAAAAAAGAAAAAAATAAATAATCATTTCCAAATGATAACCGATCGTTTGGAAAAAAGTGTGTTGGAGTTACGTCATAAATCCATATATATATATATATATATATATATATATATATATGGATTTATGACATAACTACAACACACTTTTTTCTCAGTGTAGCTTGACTGTAGGTCAACTATAAATTATGAGAGGCATATGTTCTGTTTCAGAATACCTTCCCCAAAACCAACTGGCTGTCATGTACTGTATATGAATCTTGTCATATCTTCTCTCAACTGCTGAGAGTTAATTTTACATGTTTCAGGCAAAGACGATCCTCGAAAATAGACCCTTGAGACAAACAGCCACTGCTGAAAATTATGCACTGGTTAAGAGGAGATTAAAACATCACAGCTGAGCTATTCAGATAAACATCACTCCAAACCTCATAGAGACATATTCTTGGTAAACACCCCAGAGATCCTTCAACACTAAGCTAACTAAACCAGCCCAGACTGAGAAGCCACCAAATCACCAAAGGTTATTTACAGTGTGATGAAACTCTTTTCTCAACCCTTGTTGTCATGCATCTCAGTTTGAATCATTGTTGCGGTTTGCTAAATATATCTCCAGTTGACACATACATACTAACTGCTCTTATGAAAATGAACTCACGTCTCAAGGCCTTGAATGTCATGTGGGCAACCATTTTATCAAAAGTACGATTAAAATCCCGTTATGCAGAGAAATACTTTTGGAAGTGGTCCTGAGAACTCAAGGTTATGCACTGTTCTCAAGACATTGCAACGAATCTGTCAGATCTGTCAACAGGGGTGGAGATTGAAAATAGGCTAGCCGTTTCCTTTCCAGTTAAAGGAAATGCTCCGACCTTAAACGACAAAATAAATCTGTGAGGATTTATTCTTGACAAAACTGGGATGATATACGGTCAATCGATGAGCTAGTGATATTTTTAGGACTGTTTACTCCTACCTAATTCTTGAGGATTTTCATCTCTGTCAATGTTTTATCAGCTAAGCTTTGCAAGACTGATGGATGGAATTAGATTTGTTGTGTTTGTCTTGAAACATTCTTGTGCACTGTAATTAAATAAACCTGACCTTGACCGCACAGAGGGGGGGAAAAACAACCATTGTAATGTCGTAAATCAGCTACAGATTACTCAAAACATAAATCTGTTTCAAGCCATGAGTTTAGCTTTTACAGTACCTGCAGATGGATTAGCGGGTGAAATTCATGGCCGCCCCAGGCCTAGCTCTATAAACTCAACTCATAAAACACACACCAGACTAATAATGGAGGCATGAGTGGGGTTTGCCCTCCACTCTGCACCATTTAAGTAATGTACAACATGTCAAAGACTGACTTAAATCACGTCATGTTGAAAGACACATGAAAAAAAAAAAAAAAAAGCCTGTGTGCAGTGGGGTCCAAAAGTCCACACTGAAAATCTGCAAATAAAGAAAAAAAAACACATTTATATTAATATTTCTCACAATGTCAAGGTTATTATAATTTTAAAATATTTATTAAAAAGTCCTTCAAATTTAACTCTTGGACCCCACCTACACATAAAACCTTTCCTGTTGATTTAAAAGATCATTACATTATGCATCATATATGTTTCCTTACATTGCATATGGCAATCAACTAAGTTTTGTTTAAAATAAAACAAGGAATGTTTGCATGGCATGAGTACAATTATGAGACCTATAACTCATGTACATAGTGCTTCATTGTCCATAATGATGTGCTTATTGGTTATGGCTGAACATGGTATGTAAAAGAGAACATTAGGTTGTCAAAGAAACTGTTTTAAACTTGACACTGTGTTAAAATGTTCAAATAGACTGCCAGCTATTACATGAAACCAGGCCAAAAGAACACAAATGTATATTACACCCCATGTAGTAATCTGGCAAACATAATAGTTAGTGGTAAGAAACGCTTTTCATGTTTGAGGTAGAATATGATAAATTGCCCATTTATTAATATACGTGTATGTGTATAGCTATGGAAAACATTAAGAGACCACTTGAAAATTCTCAGTTTCTCTTGATATATGATTTATAGTTGTGTTTGAGTAAAATGTAATTTTTGTTTAAATAAAAATGTTGTAATTTAGTAGAATATGATAAATGTCGTTGAAATAGATTAAATGGATGAAAAGCATTTCTTACCAATAACATACACATACATGCACAGATATGTGTATCAACATGTGCTTTTCAAACCATTGCAAAATGCTGTTCATGAGGCACATGGTTTTGAAGGGTCATCAGAGGTCAGGAGGTCATGTAAGTGTGGGAATAATGGTCGGTGACTATTGATCTCATCCCTGCAGCTATATGGTTTTGTCAATAAGCTGCATCTGAGATGCATCCTGTCCAGCCCAGCCCTCTGTCAAATTAACACAGCCCATTGTTACAAATCAGTAAATCAGATCAGCTGCTCTTCATTAATGCTGATATCTGGCATCATTTTTATTTTGAAACATTTATTCCTATACCAGACAATTACAAGTGAGTCATTTAAGGGTTGATTTTTTTCTGAAATGTGTAACACATTCAACATTGTTTTGCTCAATTTTTATTTTATTTTTATTTATTTTTTGAGCGCCTTGAAAAGTCATCTTCTAGCTCAACCAACGGCATGAGTTTAGGCTAGGACTGTTTGTTTATTCATCCAATGGCAAATGAACACTAAAGCTTTGTAAAGTCCTTCAAGCATTATGCTTGAACCCAAAAGAAATATATACCAGAGCTGCCAATGACAAGTGAATTGAGAAAATTTATCAGCTATACACCTGTTTTTCTTACAAGCCATTCTTAAAAGTCATCTGTATATGTGTCAGTCTGTTTTTTAAGGTCATTCTTTATGATAAGGTCCGAAAAGTTAACATTAGTTATTGCATTTGGTACTATACAATTAGCAACAATTTTTATAGGTTCCAAGAATTATTAATCTAGGTTAATGTTAAATATACTATTGTTCTTTAATAATTTGTTTATTTGTCTATTTATACAACTTGAAATGTTACAATTATCAATATATGCTAAGATTATCAATATAGGTAAGAATTAACATTAACCAAAATGCCATAAAAGTATTGTTCATTGTCATTTCATGCCAGCTATAACATTAAATAATAATAAGTTATAGAACCTTATTATACAGTGTTACCATTTTTCCTTTCACATAAATTTTTCACATTACTTGCCTCACTGAATGTCAGACTATTGTAAAGTTGCATTTCCTAATAAAGTTACCAGCCATCGGATAAGTATCTAGCCAAGTTTTCCTCTCATTTGGCGCTTGGCAAGAGTTTTGGACCCTGACTATTCTGTCTGCACGTGTAACCATTTCTAATGGCCATAAACCATTTTGATTTGTGAAAGGAGTAAGTGACGGCATGTCAATTATCCAGCAAAAACCAGGATCTTATCAACATTACATAATGAAAACGATATTGAGGAAAATGGCTGGTGAAAAAAATCCCCACCGACACGTCAAAGAGGGACAGGGTGTCGTTTATGAGAAATCAAGGCGATCCATTAAAATTCCATTCGAGTGATATATTCCACATGTCAATTGCATGTTATCTGGCAATTCAAGCACGACAGGAAAACTGGTGTGAAATATATATATAACAGCAAAGATCAAAAATGCACACTGGGAGGAGATAACATCATCTTTCCTACCATCAATGAACGGTTGACCAAAGAAAACAAATTGTAAGGTGTTGTGGAAACTGGTTAAATTCAACTTGTCAAGTTAAAGAGTAAGTGGAACACGTCCCATTTCCATTTAAACATGTTTACATGTTCATTTAAACTCAGTTTTTTTTGTATTCATTCACACGCTCATCTTGCACACACATTCAATCATCCTCTGGAGATTGACAGGTGGAAAGTGTCATGAGACACCCACACAGTGAGGATTCCCACTTTCCAAAACAGACCAGCTTAATTCTAGGAAAATATAGACACCTTCAAGCAAATCGCTACTTCTGGGACTAAAACAAGTGCTTCAGACAAGACTGAACATACAGACACTGAGTTGGGTTATTTAGCATGGTTGCCTTCACAAGGATTTTCCCTGCAAGGACATTCTTCATTCCGAATACACAGTCTGGTATTTGTTTTGACTCATTTCTCAGAGATGCCACTCATTCATTCCCAGTATTTGTAGCTCATGAAAATAGCTGAGGTGCAGTGGGAGTGAAAAACCTTGAGCAAAGGACCAGTAGGGTCAGATACACGTTATCTATGTACTTTTAAACATGTCGATCATCACTGCTCTTCCCTGCATGATACGTGCACCACAGACAGTCAGGACAGACACCATATTTCACCTAAAGGACATTATTGCTTTCTGTAGCGCTAAATAGCTGAACTATATGTTCTGTATTGTATAAAGGGCCATATAAATAAAGGTGGCTTCACTTAACAGTCCATTTAATAAATTGTACTGTTGTCTACCTTGTGGTCTACCAGAAAAAAAACGAAATAAAACATTCCAAAATATCTCCAGTAGAGAAAAAAAGACAAGAATGGCATTGGTTTATAAAATCAGACATGACCTAAGATATTAAGTCAGTGCAAGCCATTGAAGGGACTGTATGTGTATTCCTCACAGACTTGTTTTATTAAATATGGCATCCACCCCAACTAGGTCCATAGGGAGACCATGCAATCTTTGCAAGATTCATAGCTAGATAATATTTTGCACACCCTGATTAAAGGTGAATTGTGTCATTTCTGCACCATTAAGGCCCTGATAAGCTCACGGCAGAATTATTTTTCGTTCTTCGATTTGGGGTGAAAAGTACTTATATAAATGCAATCACTGCTATACTTTTAGCAAACATCCCAATGCCCAACACAAATAACAGCAGTCAGAAAACAGCAGGAAAGCATCTGATTATAACGATGTGGATACGATTGCTTTAAAGCAAGCAGCTTTATAGTATTAAACATGAAAAACAGTGTCAGTTTCAATTTAAACTTTACAACTTCAATTTCTACTATAAACAAGGCTATCCAGTGTTTTGTCTGACCTTGACCAACTGAACAAAAGGAATGAATCTGAAAAGGTGTTTCGGAAAAGGTGGCAAGCTGTTTCAGAATTCATGAACAAATTCCAAACAAACTTTGTTTTGGCCTGATTTTGTTTGAAATGACGTCACACCAATTCATTGTTCGATTTTGCTTGAAAATCGCCTATAACATCAAACAGAACTGCAAAAACAGTAAGAATTTCAAACAGGTCACTCAATGGTCAAACGAACAAGTAGAACCAACTTCACACTAATTGTGACAAAACTGATGTGTTGGGTCAGCAATCAAGTCAAAATAAAATAAAATCAAAAATGCTGTTTTTATACTTTTCAAGGATGTTAATTAACAAATGGCTTCAATGGCGCGGGAAGGGGGGTGCTGCGGGGGCTGCAGCCCCCCCCCCGTCATAGCATCAGCCCCCCCTGGTGGGGGGCTGTGGACTAACCTAATATTGTACTTAAAAACGTGAAAAATAAAAAATAAAAAACAGACATAACAATGTGTTTAATGTGGGATTAAGATATAGTGTATAAGATATAAACTAATGATTAATTATTTTAATATGTAGAATTTGTCATGCTTTGTTCCGATCAGAATAATGGGCGTTTACTAGCCGCTCTCAAGCGCACGACCGCATGCATAATTTTTGCCACAAAGAACCGGCTGAAGAAATGATTATGAATTTGTCAAAAAATAGCAAGGAGACATTTAATTGTTTATTAATAAAATGGTGTTTTCTGTGTCGCTGCAAAGACGATGCGGACTCGCCATGAACGCCAGAGAGAAATGCACATTTCATATGGATTAGGCCTACATATTCAGAGAGTTGCCTATTTCTTTTCGTTTTGAATATTTTCGTTTAAAAGTAGACATTTTTAAGCTTTCTATAATAGATAGCCTATATTTCTCAAAAAACTGTCTGTGAGGCACAAGCTGAGTTTCTGCGCCCTCCAGTTCACGTGCAATACAAGTGATGTGCCGGCACCTTATTACATTGTCTGCTAATATATTTGCTTGTTTATTAAATACAGGCAATGGGTTGATAAAATATTGATCAAAATTAAGATACAATTTATACAAAACGAAAATCTTTTAAACAGAGTCTTTCTACAAAACAAAACTCAATAAAGTGCTCAAAATCATGTCTTACCCACTCCATGTCTCATAGGCTATTGAGCATGATGTATCATATCTTTCTCATGCTGCATGCTCACTTTCATAATAAACATTGATTAAATAAATAAAAAAAATTACATTAGCCTATAATATTTAAACAAATATGAAACCAAATATGTTTTCTTTAATGGCTACAACACATAGCCTAAACAGTACAGAGATTTTTTTTTATTTTTTATTATTTTATTTATTTATTTTTTATTAAACATCAAAGTACAAGTACATCAAGTACAATTTTTGTGTATAAAACAGTAACAATCACGCCAGGGGAGAAGACTAGTAGAGAAATTTCATGTCGTCAGTCACAACATAATGACGTCACATATTTTCCAACCCAGCCCTCAGCCCCCCCCGCATGAAACAGCTTCCAGCGCGCCTGAATGGCTTACTTGCCATGATCTTCGCACATTAAACTGGGGTCATAGGTAATTATGAACATATAACAAAAAAAAGAAAAAAAAGAAAAAGAAACAAACAATTTTTGCCTCTGAAGGATGTGGGATGAAACCTACAGGCTGACATGCTTTTGCAGATGCTCAATAAGAAGGGGTACCTACAATACATAACTCTTTTTGAAAATAGGTAATGTTCAGCTCAAAATAAATATAAATTTTCAAAACAAACAAAACCGGTATCGTAACAATTTTTTTCCTCACCGGAAAGTTCCACATTAATTCCCTCACAGGGACTTTCCAGTTGTTGTTCACTTCCTCTAACTAACTAGGAGGCTGTATTTCGGTACAGCTCACCTTTTCACAAATTAAGAAACTGGTCTGACTTCTTGTCAATTTGGGGAAAATCTGATGCCCTGCAGCAATTATCGGATTCTTCTTTCGTCACATTTGAGAATTCCCCTCCTGGTCAGTGGTTTTGCCTTTTCAAGTTCCTGCCAGGCAGCAGTGATTCAGATGACACCCGGGAAGGAGGGGGATTTTTCCAGCTTCATTTGCCCTCATGAAAAGAGCAGCCACCCTGGGCTTATCAGACAAGAGCCCAACCTGAAGGACATGGTACAATAACAAGGAACTTGGCAGGAATGTCATGTGAGCACTGAGAAGCGTATTCCCTGCTCAAACTCTTTGCAATATCATGAACTAAAGCTATTGCATTTAAACTTGTCATTTGATTTTAATTCATACGGTTGCTTGGAAACTAAAGAGAAAATAAATGCAATATATCTGCTAGTAGAGCTGACAGAATCCAGCTGTTATTAGAAGCTAAGGTAAAGAAGAAGAGGAAATTAACTCATTGACTTCTGCGTTCATAACTGAAAATTGAGTTTTCTATGTTGTCTCACTAAAGAACAATTTATCAGCATACCCTCTTTATACCTGACAGGACCAAGACTAGCACACTCAAACAAACGTAGGCTGCATGTACAGTATATCTGCTCACATTAAAACCACACTTTAGCCTGATACAGACTATAATTCATTATAATCGAAGTACCGCGAGAGCAATTCGAAGGCATGCAGAGTCATCTGCTCTCTATAGCTCTCGGAGTACTTTCATGTCATACACTGATCGATCTGTGCCACACTGCTTCAAGTCAAACACACACCTATACAGTTGATTGGTGACGAACATGATGTGGGACAACAACTCACTTAGCCTATGTGTAGCCTATAGAATGCAGTTATATGCCCCTAAAATTCAAGAGATGTCCTTATATGAGTTTTTGTTTCATATTTATATCATATGATATAGTTATGCAGTACTACATAAGCAAATACTGCAATATCACACAAGTGCTGTTTTCATCCCAAATAGCATGAGGGCAAATGTGATTTTATATAACAGTTTAATAAATAAGGACTTAATATTGTTTTATATTTTAAAACCCTTTATAATTTGTAATAACATTAAACCTATTTCATATTTTCTCAAAACATTCTTGGATATAAAGACAGGCACCCTGAAATTCTGGCCAAATGAATTATATATTGTGTGAATTTGTGTGAATAGGAACACCTTCTGATCAATGACAGAAATTAACCCTCTCGTTATGAGGCATTATTTGTCTCCTTAAAGTGATTTGCAGGGACATTGTATTTTTTTTTTTTTTTTTTTTTTTAACCATTGTAATGCAACTTTTTTCTAACTTGTGTCATCTTTTGTGTCAAAAAAATTATATTTATACATTTTATAATATATATATATATATATATATATATATATATATATATATATATATATATATATATATACTTATAATATATATAATACTATAAACTTAGTATATATATATATATATATATATATATATATATATATATATATATATATATATATATATATATATATATACTTATGGGTCATAAGTAATCTAAAAGTAATCAAAAAGTAGTTAGAAATCATTACCTAATAGGCCCTATGTGTAATCCAATAAATTACATTACAAACTATAATTTCTGTCATGTAATTTGTAATCAATAGATTACAGTTTGTAAGTAATCTACCCAGCACTGGTCCCATTATGACACAAAATGCAATTAACAACAACCTCTTTGGGTCAGAAGAAAAAGGCCCCTTAAAAGGCCAGAAGAAAAGACATAAACCTTTTCTCCATTTCTTTTTGAGAGCACAATAAACGCTGTTTTTCCTGAATTCCACAAGTCGACGCACATCAATTAATATTCAAGGCGTCACCAGACTTGTTACACATGGCCACACCATTGCACTGATACAATAGAGCAAAACATTCCTCACTCTGAAACAAAGTGTTGACAAGCACTGTGTGGGAAGTCTGACTGGATCACCCATGGCTTCCATACATGTGTGTGCTCATTCCTGATGTCATTATCCTATTCTTCTGACCCCCTTAAAGAAAGAGATACCAGAGACGGTTGCATTCATTATTTTGTCTTAGATAATTGAGCCTGCATTAAGTCACTGTTTGTCTTTGGGTTTAGTCAGAGCTGAGGCTACCACACCAGGTCAACTGTAAATGAGCGATTCCAAAACTGCTGAAGCGTTTCCTTGATTTGCATCATCCACCTGTGCAAATACCAGGCTAAAATCATTTTGTGACAAATCAGTGTCAAATCAAGACATCTCATCTGAATCAGGAGAAAAATATGCATGGATCAAGCACTGTCTACAAGTGAAAACAGTTCTAAACAAATATGCCAATCATCATATGTGTCCTTCATCGAATCTACCGGCCGCATCGTTCTCTAACCCACCGGCTGTTCCTCACTCAAGCCCGCAGTGTGTGATGCTGTGTGACGCATTTTATGGAGGACTGTTTCCTGAACCTGCAGACTAGCCTACAATGGGTCCACAATGCGAGTACACGCTGATTATTAAACACACATGGATGCACTGCAGCACACAAAAATGCCAAATATTAAAAATGTAAGGATTACAATGCAAAAGAATATTGTTGTGTAGGCTACATATATATAAAAATGCCTACATGTCATAGTCATCGCATTTATCAGAATTAGGCTACACTTTTGCACGCGCATGAGCAGCTCCGTTTCATCTCGAAGTCACGTTCTGTCTTTGCGTTTGCCAATTCCATTGTGTAAATAGCATAACCGTCATGGTATGAGCGCAACTGGCTCTTAAAGGGAATGGGAGATGAGTCTCTGATAGGTTTATTGCACGTTACGCCCAAAAATCACTTATTACTCATTAAAGAGAATAGGAACAACACGTTTAGACCATGCATGGCATCAAAGTATGTTAAGGGGAATACATCACATGCTTGAGGTATTCAGCCAATCACAATGCACTGGATAGATGGCCAATCAGCGTACACCTCGCTTTTCAGAACGATAAGCTTTGTAAAAATCGACGTGTTTCAGAAAGGTAGGGTATAGAGGAGCAACAATAACGTACATTATGTGGAAAATAATGTGTTTTTTGAACCTTAAACCGCATAAACACATTGCATTACACCTTATACACAAAAGAATGTTCTTTTTAGAAATGTCATATGACCCCTTTAACGATTAGACTTGTTTCCTCACATATTTAGATTTTTCTTCACAAGATGTTGATTGATGGACTGGACTGGAGTGGTGTGGATTCCTTGTGGATTATTGTGATGTTTTTATCAGCTGTTTGGACTCTTATTCAGATGGCACCCATTCACTGCAGAGGATCCACTGGTGTGAAAGTGATGTAATGTGAAATTTCTGATGAAGAAACAAAAACAAACAATTTGGATGGCCTGAGGGCGAGTACATTTTCAGCAAATTTTTATTTTTGGGTGAGCTACTCCTTTAAAAGTACTGATATCAACAACATTAACCTTGATAACACATGGTATCAGATCAGCGAGAAGAAAAAAAAAGTGGTTAAATAAATAAAAATAACGTAAAAGTAAAGGTCTAAACAGGCCCTTGTTTCCATCCTGTGTATTTGATCTTTAATGACTTAAAATGCGTTCATCGATGCATAATGCATTATTTTACACAACTCTCTAGTGAAACTGGAAGCTGTCCGGGTGATGTAAAAGATTAATTCCTGTATGATGTGGTCTGATCTAAATCATTTTAGCCAATTATTTCGATGCTGTGTGGTTTGGCCCTGTGTGACTAAGAACTCTTCCATTACTGATCGCAGTAGGACTGCAACGCCACTCCTCCTTGTAAATGTCTATTCTGCATACCGCTCTCCGCCAGGGACAAGAAGTGATGTCATCTGCTTGATCAGAGTGTAGCTGCTCTTTCTGCACTGACAGATGCAGAGACATGAGGAAGCCCACCATGGTTGTCCCACTCATCTCTCCCATACTCTTATTGAACACAATTGTACGTCATCATCTATTACAGAGGTACAATCAATCAGCGAGGAAGACGTGCTAATACAGTATGTTCCATGCACATCATGACTAGTTGGTTGACAGGGAGGTTACCTAATTACAAAACTTTGTTGTTATACTCTCAGGCACTGAACTAACTACTCTGAATAATCACACAAAGCCAAACCAAAAGTGTGAAGCAGGTGAATTTCTTGGCTGGAATCAGGGGAATTTGCTTCCAAATAAGGTGTTCCTGTCTATGGAGGTAATACAACACACCCAATTGCAAATGCATGTCCTGACAAAGGTAAGCTTTTTTGTTGTATATGCTCACCTTGAAATAGTATCAAGGAGTTGTATTGAAACAACCTTAGAGAGGAATTTCAATCCAAATAAGGAGATCCTGTATGTAGGTAGGTAATGTGTCACACCTGATCCCGATCTAATGTTATAACCAAGGCAAGATTATGGAAACATGAATACCAAACATGCACAAGGATGCAGGCAGGCTCAGTAGTTGAGGCTGGGAGTACATCATACAGGCTGGAATACATCAGCCGACTTTGTAAATAGTTGCAGAAGAAAACCAAGGCATCGTATACCTGTACTAAACGACTGAGGATCACATACTGACACACTTTTAAGTTGTTCCGATTACAGCAAACTCTCACAGACACACATGGCTTGTTATTAGGAGACACGTGACAAATGAAAACAATGTGTTCTAAAATCAACTCAAAATATTAAAACCATTTCATACTGTGTCCTGCAACTGGATGGAAGTAAATAAGGGACTAAAACAAATTTAAAAAAAAATAAACAAAATAGTATACATTATTCTATTAGAAACAAACATGTCATGTAACCTGACAAAAAATGTTTAATTACATTTTTGAAATAATGATTCAGAAAAAAAAAAGAAAAAAAAAACATATGATAAATCTAAGGTGATATTACCCATGCAGCAGGAATGAGTCTGAAAACCCAGAAGGAAGTTAGCATCTTTGCACTTCCAGTTTCATTGCCCCGAAATCAGTGGGTTGTTCAAATAAATTTTTGGTTAAATACCTGAAATAAGATATGTGATTAACACAAGCTCAAGATATGTTCATGTTTAATTCTACAACATTAAATACATCTGCTATACACCAATTTTGAATAAGTTGGTTGCTAACAAGTGGATAAATGGGACTAAAGAACTTGTTGGGGGCATTAAATGTCATCATGCTGAACCGGTAAACTCTTGTACACACTAGTCCACTTTCACAGCCTTGTGTTACTCTGACTCTTGCAAACTATTCTAAATCTCAGGGAATTTTATTTTATTTTTATTTATTTATTTTTTATTAAAGACTGGAAGGGTTGTTGGAAGCTTAATGATTGTGATCTTAAATTCATGCAACCAAGGTGTAATTCGTCTATGTTTAGGTTTTTACTTCAGGCAGTTGTATGTAGGCTACAAAATTCATAAAAGTTCACATCATCCCTGTAGCACTGTAGTGGAAGGTCAGTTTGAGTGCATTGCATTATGGGATACCCAGTGTAATATGCTGTCTTGTATACTGCATATTTGGTCAGTATAATACTGTAGGCCATCCAGGTATTCTGTGCACACAGAAAAGGTGTCTACTGTGCACAGTAAACATATTATATAATGCAGAAATACTAAGTGTAGTATGTAGTATGCTATTTCAAACAAGATTTCCATTCACAAGAGAAACTGTCACCATGTTTATTGATTATCTGATGATTATCTGTCATCAAGTCAATAACTCAAAAATTTCTCTAAAGGTCTCAGGTACTGTATAATCAAGGTGCATCTCTTTGAGAAAATGCGGAAAAGTAAATACTTTTGATTAGGAGAAGCCTGATTCGACTACCAATCTCACAGTCGAATATTCGCGGGGTGTTATGATTATGCCATTTTGACTATATAGGGGAGCTCAAATATCTGATTTCACATAGAAATCAAACTGACACAGGCAGAGACTGGATTTTTTCGATCAGGTAGGGTACAAGTCATTTCAAAACATTTCAGCCGGTGTATCTATATCGTGGATATATTATTTACCTGATATAAGATGCATTTGGTTGAGTCAAGCACTTCATTGTAGTACTACGGTGATTATCTCTTCAGTGCGCAGCAGGAGCAGGACAAACAGCAATGCAGAATATTAATAACTATGACTGGGACTGTCATACACATACCATTATAATGAGAACACCATTATAATAAAACGCTGTGAATTTTTAGAGTTTAGCTGCCGTGTTTCTGCACGTCCACAAAATTATTTCAGAACCGCGCAGACACGTTCATGTGCATTCGGGCCCTTTTTGCAGAAGTCCTAATATTAACGTTATGTTGTATAAATAACGAAGTGTATTCTATAGCAAAGGATGAGTTTAATCCCATTGATTAAAAACTTGCTATCAAATGTGTCACTCTACTGGTCATCTTCAGCGCGCGCAGCTCAGAATGCAGAACATTAAGAACTACTGTCATATAGGCTAACATTATAATGAGAGCACTACTGTTAAAAAAAAAAAAAAAAAAAAAAAAAAAAAGGGACTTGTTAGGGTTTCGCTGACTTTTAGTGTCAACTATCAAAAAATAAAACATTATTTACCCCATTTGTATCTGCAAGGCATTCATTACACATTTTCCCTGTGTGTTATCCTCAGTAATAATGGCTGTCGAATGTCTGACTTGACTCAATGAATTCTGCCCCACCCCCAAACATATGATTTGACTATTAGTCGAATATCGCCAAGATTCGAAAATCCAGATTCGACTATGAAAATCCTTAGTCTGGGACACCCATACTATTGATACTGCAAAAAAAAAAAAAAAAAAAAAGATAAAAAAATAATACAAATATGACATATATCATGTGAATATGCTGTACTAATATGCAAATTGATTGCTCGGGATCTGTAAATGACAGAACGACGCTATTAAATGTGTTCTAAGTGATTTTGTATGTTTTGCTAACTTCAGTCACATACACTCTCTCCAAAGGCAAGTCAGCCAATCCAATGTAAGCAAAGAAAATATTTACAGGAAGAACATGTCTCTGATTGGCTAATAAAGTGCAGGCCACTCCCCTCATCTATCTCACCAGAAGGTGTCCCATTTCAAAATTTGCCAGGTATTACATTAAAGTAATATTTGTCTATTTTAGAAACATTTCCACCACAGTTTGCAAACACTGTTATGCTTTTTTGTGCATTCTTGCACACTCATCAAAAAAGATGTTTAAAAAGTATATTTTAGCAAGCTGTTAGCAATGCTAACAACAAATAAATTGCTAACATCTGCATACCAGTTAGCAATTTGTACTAATTTGATAGGGTATACCCTTCCTGAACAGAAAGGAATGGTTAGTTTGTTTAGCCCGTAAGTTACAGTCTGGTTTTGATTAGCTAAAAGTGTTTGCTGACTGTATTCTAGCCTGAATCACTCAACAGCCGCTGAGGGCAAGGTCAGAGAAAGCAAACACTGACTCAGCTGGGCTGTCACGTTTGAAACATACAATTTGTAATTTCAAATCGCTAAACATTTGTAACAAGGGTTGGCTTACTGTTTGGTGTCGGATTGCAACCCTGCTGAGATATGCAGTGTAAGTTAAAATAATTTGAGCTGACTTGTACAAAGCTAATGATGCAGCCATTAGGAATACTTAATTGTTATTATTTTGAACTCTGGAAGAATGATCCCAAGACTAAAAGGTTAACCTGTCCAAATCAGTCATAGATTTCATAGCTTCCCCCTTCTCCTTTTTAGGGGTTGTTTTGAGGCTGTTTTTAATGTTAAAAGAAAGATTGAAATGCTGGCCCTCAAACTCTACTCCTCATATGTCGCCTTTGGGGAGGCGAAGGGTGGACCCTTGGTGTGATCATGATTAAATACAACACCATTCAAGCTTTATATCATCATGGTGAACACACTCCCTCTTCTTAAACAATAACAAAGAAGAGTCAGATTGGCTTACATCCGTAGAGATGTGGTTTTTTCCACAACCAGTTACGCCATCAAGACACACTGATATTTCCATGACTGTTCCCCAGTTTCATCCATGAGTCATTAGAGGTCAGGGGTGGGAAGGTTAGTCATGACCCTGGCATCAAATTGAATGCCAAAAACACTGTGCTTTTCCCGTATGCCCCCCAAAACCTTTTTTTAAACACATTTATGAACCTCCACAGACATTATGTCTCACTTGGGTAAAGAAGAGCTGGTTACTGAAGCAACTCTCTGGGATTATCATAGGTTTAACATCTACTTTGAAATGATGGTCTGCAGTCTATAGTCATAAACATTGCCTTGTCAGACATCTTTAGCATTTACAGAATTTTCTCAAGATTGGAGGAGCTGATATAATATAGCTAGGTGTCTATTTGAGGTGCTTTGGTTTCAAGAATAATGGAATGGAAGATAAATATGCATCTCTCAACTACTGTCTCCAAACCTTCTTGGACACAGAAGGACTAATGTTCTCCGCATTCATAATGTGATTGTGGTACCGTACCATTGACAATGATTTGTTGATGTAGCCATCTCTAGAAACCCAATCCTGAGGCATCTGAGTTCAGGAAGAAAGAAAATAACAGAAATCTCCCCTTGCCTGTCAGGGCAGCATTAGCCAAGGCCAACACATAAATGCTCTGTAGATGTAGCTGACTGACATATAACACGCAGATGCCAGAGTAAACGGAATCACTGCTCCTATCACTCTGGGATTTTGCCTACTTTGCTGAAAAGACCAGCTTAGACTAGAATGAGTTTTCAGACTGGTTAATGCAAGTTAGTTTCGATTTGGTGCTGGTTTAGCCATTCTTCAAACACCACGAAGCATGGTGTTCCTTGACCAAGAAGGTCTTTATAGTTAAGTCAGGAGTTTTTAAATTTTTTGCCAAATATGAACCCCAACTATGATTATGCAAAGGACTACCTTATTAATATTTAAAGGCTATTATATATTTAATTTATATATTTATTTAAAAGGCATTTATTTTGGATGAGACAAAAACAGGTATTAAAGAAAATATAAAAGATATTTCAAAAATAAAATGTGGCTTTTATATTATTATTACTTAAGTCAAAGATTTGTTTTTTACATTTTATATATTAATTTATCTCTCTCTCTCTCTCTCTCTCTATCTATCTATATATATATATATATATTATATATATATATATATATATATATCTATATATATATATATGACTTTCAACAATGGCAACAATGGTGAGAAAATGAAATTAATTAAATAAATAAAAATTCTATACTATATACAGTGGGTACAGAAAATAATCACCCCCCTTTAAAATAATCATATTTTGTTGTTTTGCAGCCTGAAATGAAGACAGAGACCGTTTTTGTTTTATCCATCTGTATTTACTCAGTGCGACTTACAACATCCAAGTCAAAGATCATAACTAATCACCTTCTCAATAGCACACAAAGCCATTTGACTTTCAACTGTGATCAGCTGTGGTCATTTTGATGAGCTCAACATGAAAAGAGCTTTCCTGGAGCATTTCAGTCCTTGGTAGTGCAACTGAAGCAAACAATCAACTATGGGTGAGGCACTGTCAAAAGATCTCTGGGATAAAGTTGTGGACAAGCACAAGTTAGGAGATGGATGCAAAGAAAAAAATAATTCATAGGCTTTATCAATCCCTAGAAGCACAGTGAAATTGTTCTGTTCTTCAACTCAACTGTTCTTACGTTGCTGCTGTTCATAATGTACATTTAATCCTACACTGCATTCCTATTTATATTATGTACATACTCTGCTTAATACTGTATATAGCAACTCCACTGTACATTCTGTAAAGCATAGCTTCACTTACTCTGCACTTATATGTACATAAAACACTATATTCTTGCACTTCTGGTTAGATGCTAACTGCATTTCATTAGCCCTGTACTTGTACTCTGCATAATGACAATAAAGTTGAATTTAAACTAAAAAAAAAAAAAAAGGAGACTGGTCAGAGAGGCGACCAAGAGGTCGACAGCATCTCTTTAGCAGCTGCAGGAATTTATGACAAAAAGTGGTCATTGTGTGCATGGGACAACAATATCACAAATTCTCCACAAATGTGGCTTGTATGAGAGGGTTGCAAGAAAAAAGCCACTCCTCAAGAAAGGCCACATGCTATCAGACTGAGCTTTGCCAAAACGCACCTTGAATATTCTGAGGCCATATGAGAATAAAATGGAACTATTTGGCCTCAACAATAAACGATATGTCTGGCAGAAATCCAATACAGCTCAGCATCCAAATAACAGCATTCCTACAGTAAAGCATGGAGGTGTTGATATCCGGTTCTGAGGTGTTTCTCTGCAGCAGGGACTGGAGCACTTGTCAGGAGTGAAGGACAAATGGATGTGGCAAAATACCATCAAATTCTTGAGGAAAATCTGCTACTCAAGAGCCGTCAATGGGAAGAAGGTTTACCTTCCAACATGACAATGACCCAAAGCACACAGCAAAACTGAGCACACAGTGGTTGAAGGAGAAAAAGATTAATGTTCTCGCATGGCCTCATTAGAGCCCAGACTTGTGCACTGAAAATCTGTGAAATGACCTAAAGACTGGAGTCCACAAACAGTCATCATCAAACTAAACTGAACTTGAGCAGGTCTGCAAAGAAGAGTGGGCAAATATTGCAAAAGTCTAGATGTGCAAAGTTAGTAGAGACAAATCCTAACAGACTAAAGACTATACTTAATGCAAAAGGTGGTTCAACAAAATACCTTTTTCCAACTCGGTGATTCTGTTTTGTTTTTTAATTATTATTTTTATTATTATTATTTATGTACATTACATTTAAATTTAGTCATTTAGCAGACGCTCTTATCCAAAGCAACTTACAAATGAGGACAATGGAAGCAATCAAAATCAACAAGAGAGCAAAGATATGCAAGTGCTATAACAAGTCTCAGTTAGCTTAACACAGTACATGTAGCAAGGATTTTTTTTTTATTATATAATGAAAAGAAAACAGATAGAATAGAAAAAGAATAGAGCAAGCTAGTGTAAGAGGCCTTTTTTCTTTTGTTAATTGTATAATAAATAAAAAGAAAAACAACCAGTTAGTAAATAAATAGAGTGCAAGCCTAAAAGGGGCAAGTTTTTTAAAGAATAGAATTAGAATATAGAGTTCTAGAGTTAGAGTGTCAAATATGGATGGAAGAGATTTATTTACTTATCTATCTATCTATCTATCTATCTATCTATCTATCTATCTATCTATTTATTTTCTGACATCTTGGTGTTATATCTTTCACTTGGATGTTATAAGTTGCACTGAGTAAATACAGTATAAAACAAAAACTGTGTCCGTCTTCATTTCAGGCTGCAAAGCAACAAAATGTGATTATTTTAAAGGTGGGTGATTATTTTCTATACCTACTGTATATACATTACATATATACACAGACACACACAGGCAGCGGGTATAGAAAAGCCATCAGAAAGATATGTTTCCCAAATCAAATGACAAATCAAAAACCCAAAGTACTCAGACAGTCTTGAATGACGTATGAAGAAAGGTGACTGAAAGGTGCAAATTCTCGGTTGCTGGCGGCGTGTCTGAACCCAGCAGCCTTATCTGATACATGATTGCCATCACGATCAGTGTTCACATTTCACGTGCTTTAGGTCCGATGCAGGGACATCGCCAACCGCAACAGCGGTGGAAAAAAGTACACTTGGCCAGTGTTGTAAACGTGTCTGTTTATCTTCACAGCTTCCTTTGCCATCCTGCCAGTGGAAGAGATTATATCCTGACGTGTTTTAGCTTGCAGCTTGCCCAAAACCTGGAGAGTGCACCCACATACCCAGTACTTGGGTTACAATCAAGGCCTTGGCTCAGACCTACCTACCTCTACCACTCTCCGACACTCTCTTTTCTTAGTTTCTCCAACTTCGCCAAAGTCTGCAAATTTCACTCATCTGAGATATAGATCCTACACCTGTTGAAATGGAGCCCTGAAAGCGACTATGACAAAGGACAGGACTTCTGCACCAGTAGATAGACACATCAGTGGCACATGTTTGGGAATGTGTGAGGATTCTTTCTCAAGAAGATGGTGAATGGGCCAAAGACGGAATTCAAACCAGCACAAAAAAAATGGTAATATAAGCTACTTTTATAATCCTCCTGTGATGATTCAATGAGATCGCTGGATCAACAAATAACCACAGAAAGTCTTAATTATGATCTTTCAATAAACCTTTCCTCCTTGAAACATGCTTAAGCTTGTATGTTTTGTACATCATTGCTCTGGTAGATGAAAATGCGTCCACTCTTCAGAGGCAACACTGCAGTGTCTGTATGTCTTAGGTTTCCTCTGACTAGCATCGTAATGGGTGATGGTGTACATTTCAGTGTTGTCATTTCCTTGGCCTACCTGATTATCATTTCATCCTGTACAAATCAATATCAAGGGGATCCACATCCATAAAAATTCTGGAAGAAGAACTTAAGCTGTGTTTCAGGGTAACAAATAATGGCAATGACTCAATGATGAGCATACCGGATCCTAAAATCAAAAAACAGGCCCTGAACTCTATTTTTTAACAGTATTTATAAATGGTAAAAGATATAACAGATAAGATTATGCTATATTTCGTTAATTAACTGCATCTTAATCTCTGAGCAGTAACGGCAGTTTAGAAATTCTAAGAACTTGTCAAATCATGTAGAGAAGCCAGACTTCCCAGTTGAACAAATATTAATTGAATAAAATCCAGCGCCTTTTTAAATACAATGTTTTTGATGCTTTTGGAGAGTCAGGTAGCACTCGAAATGATGTGTTTAGAGCCTCTTGACAAATGAGCATCTAACTTCGTGCATAAAAGCAAGGTCTCAGTGAGGCTCTATGGGCTATGCATCTACAGAACCCTATGCATATATTCACATAGAATAAAGCGAATCACAACATTTGAACAAACAGCAGTGGTATTTTACTCTTTTTAATACTAAAATATCAAAATAAACCTAGAGTGATATATACTATCTATATAAAAGATTTATATAAACATGCATTTTTTATTCTAAAATGGCATGCAGTCTTTAAAAAATACTGCTGCATTTGCCATAACATGGCTTGCTATCAACCAGTTGGCAAGCTTTTTAACTAGCTTAACTTGTAAGACATCATCCTGCATCACCAAGATCACTGCAATCAATATTATCGGCTAATTTTGCCTGGTGAACACAAACAAGCACAGAACATGCTAGTTTAAGCCATTTTCTTCTGCAGTGAGAACGGATCTTTCAAGTTATGGTTGGCCCAAAAATGTATCTTACCAGGGGAATTGTATCATGACAGAATCATTTATTATGATTTTGGTAAAATGATTTGGATTGATTTGCTACCATTACTTATTGTTTCACATTTAATTCAAAGCTATTGGCAAATCAGTGAACTCTCAAATGGCTTATATTCACAAGTGCAAAGCTGATGACTGAAAAACATCATTTTTTCCCGGTATTCAAAGCTTGCGTTTGCATAAAATAAATGAAAATCACACATAAGATGTGACAGGGAAACATTGAGGTTGAGTTTAATGCTTTGCTGACTCATTTTACAGTCAGAATCATTCTCTTCCTTCACACTTTAAAGGCAAAAATGAGGGACTCAGCACTTTCCTCAGTGACTCATCTCACTGTGTCATGGCCGGTTTCCCATCGACTCCCTCGAGCTGAGACATCCATCCATAATGCCCGCAAACTGCTGAGCATCACAATAGCACATTAAAACTATCCATGGGGCACATTGAAGTCGACAAATGAAGCTTGACCGAGAATGTTCACGAGGCCAGGAAGATTTTTCAGACTGAATTGGAACACTGTGCCCGGCACACATGTGCATCTTGAACCAGAAGTCCACTTCTGAGAAACAACTGATATCAATGAATCTGGAGGCTGCATCTAATGACCTTCATGTATTAAACTGTTCTCTTATTAGAAGAATCATCTGATGATAAGCCTCACTGAATCTTTAAGCCTCTATTGCGTCTCCAATGACGTCAAAGCTTCTCCAGTCACGAAACACTGAAGCGGTGCAGCTCAACTACCACATTTGCTCTTTTAGTCATGAAGTCAGAGATTGTTGACAGAAACTGAACCTGCTTTTCGTCTCTTTTCAAAAATGAGAGCCTATGAGCAACAGCACTTGATATTGTAACAGTCATTATGTTTATTTCCATGAGATGCATCTGTAATCAAAAAATGGATGATGACTTGATACACAACCAAGTTTAAACATCGGACATGTTAGTGCACACTTTATACAACTAATAGCCAGCTAGGTACGTCAACTATAAGATGTTGTTCCTTCCCAGCTGTAGCTATGATCACAAAATATGTTTGCACACACAAATAGTAATGAGACATGACATGTCAAGGGCTTGTGGTAGTTTTTGCACTGGTTTGCACAGTAGTGCGACAAAACTACAGAATGTCACATTTTATTATAAGGTCTTTCTACACATGCATGTTTTACCAAATAAAAAGGGCAGCACTTTTAGAGTTCATCCCACTATTTGATGTGAGCATAAGTATTGGAACAGTTGAATTTAAGGCAGATGTAAAAGATTAAAAGGCTAATATTTAGTTGCAGATCCCTTGCATGCAATCAGAGCAGTGAGTCTGCAACCCATAGACATCACCAGACTCTTGGTCTAATGCTTTGAAATGCTTTTCCCCAGCCTTTAATGCAGCCAATTCCAACTGTTGCTTGTTTCTGGGAGTTTGTGTCTTTAGTCTCCTCTTCAGCTGGTGAAATTAATGTTCAGTCGGATTAAAATCTGGAGACTGATTTGGGCAATCTAAGACTTTACATTTCTTTGCCCTGATAAAGTCCTTGACTGAACTGGCAGGGTGTTTTGGGTCATTGTCCTGATCCAATATGAAGTGCTTTCTAATGAGTTTGGTGGTATTTTCTTGAATATTGGTAGCCAAGATGATTTTGTACCCTTCCAGATTCATTCTGCTACTGCCATCATACATTAAGTCATCATTAAAATTAAGAGGTGCTGTTCTAGAGACAGCCATGCATGCCCATGCCATGACACCACCTCCACCAAGCTTTAACGATGAAGTTGTATGCTTAGGATTATTTGCAGTTCCCTTTTTTCTCCACACTTTTGCTTTCCAATCACTTAGATAAAGGTTAATCTTTGTCTCATCGGTCCATCAACTCAGTTCCAAAACTACTGGCTCACATTTGTGAAGAATCTTGATTTCTATTTTTGGTGCTGATCAGAGGTTTGCATCTTGCTGTGTAGCTTCTATAATTCTTTGTCAAATTCTCCTGCAGACTGTAGATTGACAGAGCATCACCCCAGCTTTCTGGAGGTTGTTGGTGATTTTACAGACATGTATTTTAGGGTTCATTTTCACAGCTTTTATGATTTGTCTGTCATCAACTACTGTTGTTTTTCTCAGCCGATCAGGTCATCGTTGGTTGCTGATTTCGCCGGTAGTTTCCAAACTCATGATTTTTCCATGCCCTTTGTTTTTGCTATAGTTCTAATTGACTTCCTTCTTTTAGCATCCAAATTGCTTGCTTTTCTTTCAGAGTCAACTTCCTCGTCTTCATCCTGGTTTGTGTGTGTCATCGTTGAATGCAAGACTTAGAATGCAGAAGCAATGGATATAACTGATAAGACACATTACCTGCTTTTGATATCTGAAGAATTAATGCAACAGGACACAGCTGAACACTTAGAAAGACCTGTGAGGCAACTGTTCCAATACTTATGCTCACATCAGATAGGGAGATGAATCTCTAAAAGTGCTGATCATCTCAGCTGGTAAAACATCTTTGTGTTGAATCACCCAATAATAAAATGTGACACTCTGTAGTTTTGTCTCATATTCATCTTTTAATCATATTTACAGATTTCTTGACTCCACAGCAAACAGAACAATTTTGTCTTTACTGCTCCAATACTTATGAAGGGCACTGTATATATTAGTCGAGATAATTTGGAAATAGTAGTTAGCTACACTATAAACTACCAATGAAAAGTATCTGACTCCAATGAAGCTACTTAAGCTTTTTAAATTTATAAATAGAAATACCATATAATTGGATCTGCTGTATTTATATGACACAAAAACAATGGGTTTTTGAATGAATGAACTGACAGCACTGAAGATGAAGTGAGTGTCTGTTCTGCACATTTTAATTTAAACCGCAAACCTCTGTTGTGCAGCACTTTGTTTGCCAAAATAGAATAGAAAGGAACTGTTTGAATTTCATTTGGTTTAAAAAATCTTAAATTGTTAAAGTTTTGTGCATTCATATGATATTCACCGTTTTTGATTCAGAAAACTTAAAACAGTTTGGGAAAAAGATTAAAAATAAACATTTTTGAATAAATAAAACATTTCCAGGGGCACTACTATTGTTAAAATTACAGTAAATTATTTTTATTATAATTTTTAAAATGTTATGAATTTAACTGATTACACATCTTTTTAAATAAAACAATAATAACATTTAATAAAACCAATTAAAATAGAATCCAAAAATCATTGGTATTTTTTTAATCTGAGAGTCAGATTTGAACATTTATATTCTTCTTTTTTTCTATCTCTTATTCTTTTTATTTATTTATTTATTTATTTATTTATTTATCTGATTATTTCAGGTCTACACCACTCCTTTCAATCCAATCACAATTTTATTTGCTTTGAGCTTAATTGCATCGACTGAGGTATTTGCACAGGCTTTCAATTCGACTGATTATTATGATGCGTGTAATCAAAGTTACCATTTCAATAAAAAAAAAAGTTAATAAAATGTTGCACAGAGACACATAACATATATAAAGAAGTCCGTTTTAAGAGAGTGCATTTGATTATTAATTCATTTCACCCAGTTGTAAAGATGCATGCTAGTCACGCTATGCCAAAAGTTTCTCATTACTGGACAAGCTCTATTTTGTAAGCTGAACAACTGTCACGCTACTGAAAAAAATAAAAATGTAGTTTAAATGATTAACATCTCAGAATTTCAGTCAGTCGCTCCCCAAACGCCACTGCTCACAATACACAATCTATCCATTCAGTTCTGTTAATGAATTCCAACAGCCTCTTAAAATCTCTGAAGCTCAAAAGCAATTGGCAGCCTTAAGAAGCAGATGTCCCGCAGGTGACCAGCTGCACAGACCCTAATGTTTATTATAAGACTGAACAAGTGTCTCGCAAGGTGAGGGGTCAGGAGTGACAAACGGCATTAAAGGCCCCCTATCATGACCTTTTAAATAACTGCAAGGATATGTGACTCTATGGTTAATGGTCACATGTTGGGGTCAGGTGTGAGGCTTGACTAATGCTCTCTGACGTCCAGGGTGCTGACATGTGGGTTCACTGACACCCATCTAATACAAAAAGACACATGGCTGTTGCATGGGTCAAGTTAATAAGAGAAACTGTGGCAAGAGCTTGGAATGGAAAGTCATGCTGGTAATATGACAGAGGCTTTATCAAAGCCAGATCTTTGAGAAATGTTGTTTTCTGTTCTCTGGTCCAAAATGTATTTGTCAATTGGAAGTGGCCCGGGAGGGACGAAGCTATTGCAACAAGGCTTTTCTCTGAGAGACCATCCAAGAGTTTAATCAACCATGAAGAATATAGGTCATTAAAACTAAGGTGTTTAGTGTCCAAAGCAAATTAGTTATGGATCTAAGCTGCTGACAAAACGTTTCTGATCAATCTTGGTAGGGATGAAGCAAAACCTCTTCTTATTGATAACACAGTCCTGATCTTTGATCAAGGCACTTAAGCCTTAAGTTGACCATCCCTGCAATAAGTATACTGTAAAACTAGACAAGCTATTCTTTTTGTGCAACAGCATTAACACCACAAGCTATTATAATAGTTCTCTGGTACAAAAACAACAGCTTTTGAATGAATATATAATGATAAGGTGGCAGCATTAAATATGAACAGATGAATTTACACTTAAAGAATATTCCAGGTACAAAGACCAAAATGTGGAATACCTCAAAAACTAACTGACTCTCATCTCTCCTTAAATAAATGAATGAACTCCCAGTTGAAAGCTAACCAATCAAAATTCTGAGCTTATTTCCTATGGGATTATTATCCTGCCATGATTCAAAACTGAAAATAAAGTTCTGAAAGGTTGAAACTAAGTGTTCGAAAACTCAAAATCTTACAAAAAAAAGTTTTGCAAGATCGAAAAATAAGATTTGCAAGCTTGCAAAATGTAAAAAAAATAAAAATATCTCTGCAAACATTATGTTGTTTTTGAGATTTCCTTCTTCAGAACTTTTTTCAGAAGATTTTTTTTACGATGTTGCGCAAAGAATTTTTCAGAGTTTCAAATTTGTCAGTGTTCTCCCACTGTATTAGTTTGTTTTCCAGGTTTGAAACCTTGTAAATGGTGATCTGAAAACTGGTGTGCGAATGTGTGAAAAAAAGTTTTGAAACTCTGAAAACAGAGTTTTGCAGGCTTGCAAAGTGGTAAAAAAAATAAAAATCTCTGCAAACATAATTTTGTTTTTGAGTTTTCCTTCTTCAGAAGTGCAACACTTTTTTACGGTGTTGTGCAATCATTTTTTCAGAGTTTCGAATTTGTCACTGTTCTCCCAGTGTACAGTTTGTTTTCCAGATTTGAAACCTTGTAAATAGTGATCTGAAAACTGGTGTGCGAATAGGTGAAAAAAAGTTTTGAAACTCTGAAAACTGAGGTTCGAAAGGGCGAAACTTATTACATTACATTATATTTGCACTCCTATTGCAGACTATTTTTTCAGAGCCGAGTTTACAACACCCACTTTGCGGAGATACGCCCACACAGTTGCGAGCTTGCGACTCACGTGATTAGTGGCAGCGTTGTCACGCAGCTCTGTTCTGAAACTCTGAAACTCAGACTGAGCGAAAACGAAGCTTCGCAACCTCGCAACTAAAAAAAAAGCCTGGAGGGAGGGCCTTCTGCTCTTGGCCAATGGTTTGCTGTCTGCTGACGTACAGTCCAATCACAAGTCGTATTTACTGGAAAGGTGGGATTGACCGACTGCTCCGCCAATGACGAAAGCGCACAGGATACGCAAACAGAGGATGCACGGATCTCTGGCCACAAGGCCCGTCTAGAGCTGCAAGAACCGCGTCCATGGCTGGTATAGCGTGCAGTCCGGTCCAAAAATAAGGCTACCAACTTGTCGCGGGAATTCACTATACAATTGACAGTAGCCACTGAGTTTACCACTGATATGCCGGCGGTGCATCAATATACACACTCACCTCACGACTCACTTTCTGTTTGACCCATGGCCTGGAGATGCACAGTGTTGCCAACTTAGCACCTTTGTAGACCCCTTTAGCAAGTTTTTTCTTCTTCAAAAAAAGCACCTAGCGACAAATCTTTAGGGTTTGCCCAAACCTTAGGCCTATTTAGTTTCTGAGACTTGCCGTTATTGCTGCGCGAGGTCTTTGCTTTCTCTCTCTGTGGGTCTGCTGTGTTCAGACGCACAGAGACGCATATGATGTTGCTTCTCTAATTTTACATGCAAGTGTAGCCGAAATCACAGCACAGTTGTTGTTTTTATCTTACTGTATGTGTATTTGATTTCATCAGACGACGGCTCGATTATCTGGATTTTTGTGCAGATTAATGTTTTGGAAGGGAGAGCTGGTCACTATTTCATATTCATTCTGTTGTCTGACAACAGAAACAGTAAAAATGAAAACAGTTTTTTTATTTTTTATAGAATTTAGCTGCATCCAAATACAGTATGTGGGCAGAGAGAGGCAAAAAAAATGTAATAATAAATGTGCATTTTCAGAAGAAGTGAGCTGAAAGTGAGTCTCCGGCTGCGGAAAGTGAGTCGTTCGCTGCGTGAGGTGAGTGTGTATATTGATGCACCGCCGGCCTATCAGTGGTAAACTCAGTGGCTACTGGCAATTGTATAGTGAATTCCCGCGACAAGTTGGTATTTTTTGGACCGGACCGACCGCACGCTATACCAGCCATGGACGCGGTTCTTGCAGCTCTAGACGGGACCGCCTTGTGGCCACTGGCCAGAGATCCGTGCATCCTCTGTTTGCGTATCCTGTGCGCTTTCGTCATTGGCGGAGCAGTCGGTCAATCCCACCTTTCCAGTAAATACGACTTGTGATTGGGACTGTACGTCAGCAGACAGCAAACCATTGGCCAAGAGCAGAAGGCCCTCCCTCCAGGCTTTTTTTTATAGTTGCGAGGTTGCGAAGCTTCGTTTTCGCTCAGTCTGAGTTTCGTTGAGTTTCAGAACAGAGCTGCGTGACAACGCTGCCACAAATCACGTGAGTCGCAAGCTCGCAACTGTGTGGGCGTATCTCCGCAAAGTGGGTGTTGTAAACTCGGCTCTGAAAAAATAGTCTGCAATAGGAGTGCAAATGTAATGTAATGTAATAAGTTTCGCCCTTTCGAACCTCAGTTTTCAGAGTTTCAAAACTTTTTTTTCACCTATTCGCACACCAGTTTTCAGATCACTATTTACAAGGTTTCAAATCTGGAAAACAAACTGTACACTGGGAGAACAGTGACAAATTCGAAACTCTGAAAAAATGATTGCACAACACCGTAAAAAAGTGTTGCACTTCTGAAGAAGGAAAACTCAAAACACAAAATTATGTTTGCAGAGATTATATATTTTTTTTACCACTTTGCAAGCCTGCAAAACATGTTTTCAGAGTTTCAAAACTTTATTTCACACATTCGCACACCAGTTTTCAGATCACCATTTACAAGGTTTCAAACCTGGAAAAACAAACTAATACAGTGGGAGAACACTGACAAATTTGAAACTCTGAAAAATTCTTTGCGCAACATCGTAAAAAAAATGTTTTTGCAGTTCTGAAGAAGGAAAACTCAAAAACAAAATTATGTTTGCAGAGATTTTATTTTTTTACCACTTTGCAAGCCTGCAAAACTTTTTTTCGATCTTGCAAAACTTTTTTTTGTAAGATTTTGAGTTTTCGAACACTTAGTTTCAACCTTTCAGAACTTTATTTTCAGTTTTGAATCATGGCAGGATAATAATCCCATATATTTCTAGCAATTCTGACAACTGTGAGACATAAACTCAGAATTGAGAGAAAAAGTGGATTATTTTTATATATATAATCAACATTATGCTATAAATACTTTTGAACTGAGTTTAACCTTTTAAATGTCACTGTCTTAAATAAAATTCAATACTTGATTGTTACTCATTTTGAGGTGCTGATTTAAAAAATAGTGTCTGATTTGCTCTAGCACTGTAGCGCATCTCACTTTATCACAAAATGTGATGCATTTCTTAGCATTTTTACTTTCAATAACCATTTGTAAGGTAAGGAATTCTTGTAGTATCCCTTAATTACCAGACAAATTTTCAAAATAAATGATTCCTATCTTGCTCTGGGTCAGGTAACAACTATTTGTTCAGTTTCCAGCTGATTTTCACATTAATGTATGTTTCTGAAGACATAATTTTATGCCTAATCCTGATTTTCACTTTTTCCACCACTTTGCCTTTTGTAAGGTAAATGATACATTGAGTATCATTTATACACATAATGTGATGTCTTCATTCTTATTTTGTCAAAAAAAAAAAAAAGATATTTTTGAACTCAGCTTAATTAAATTATGTAATAATAGGCCTTATATTTTTTTTATTTTTATTTTTTTCAAATCAGAAGATTTTTTTTCCCTAGAAAACTACATTTATATTTTCTTTGGAAAATATAAAACTCCCATCTTTGTCACAAATTTCAGCATTTAAGTCAGCTTTAAAGCTTAGACACCAGTCAAACTTTTATTTGTTTTTAAGATAATTCAGTCCTAGGTTTAACATTATAGTGGTGGTGCCATCATAATATTAGCACACTGAAACAAGTGGTCAAAGTTTGGCTGGTTAGCACAGCCTCTTTAGCTCTGTTCACTTGCTTCCTTGCAAGCACCAGTGTTTCCTTTAGGAAATGCAGATCTAGTTAAGCGATTTCTCTGCTTGTATGGAGAAAATGAATGGCTACTTGTGTGCAATGCTGTGAGAAAGTAAGTGAAAAGGACAGAAAAGGGAATATGAAGATAAATTGCTCTTGATTTTGGCTCATCCGTCCTGATATCATCGCTGCTTGCATACAATTACATGCAACGGACACATATATTTTCTGTAGCTCGCTTTTAAAAAATGTAGTAATACTTGGAGAGAAAATGAGCTCCTACAGTGATTTCACTGTGGACGTCATCCATTATCTTACCATATCTGAGGCAAGATGATGTGTAACCACTAATTGGAATCTCCATGGCGACTCATCACAAGCTTAGCTAATGTCAGATCTGCAACATAAATCTTTCACAACAGCTCAGCTCTGAGAGAGAACAGATGCGCTGTAAACAATCCAAGACAATCCAGCCATACTGAAGCAGTCCTGACATCAATAGCAGTAACATCAACACATGAGCTGTGATCACATGGACCATGTATATTTTCTGGGATGTTTTGATTGCACCCAGTTGCAAATTGATCCTTCGTAGGCGATAGTGTTTAGGATTTCTAAAGTTTCTTGTGCAACGTAGTATTTACAAGGCCCAGGCGACGCTTGCACAGCCAAGGCTAAATGATAAAGAGTTCTGCAAAGACATGTTAGACAAGCTTGTTTAGATTTTTATCCCAAATGAGACATTTATATAAAACAATTGACCCTTCACTGGGCCGTGCCTCAAAAATGTTACTGACCAGTCTAACCTTAGCAATTGTTGCCGTCTGCCATACTAGCAGACAAACTGTTTTAATGCTTAGTCTATTGCATAGTTGCAGGGTTGGGTTCAGAAGATAGAATATGAAATGAATTGAATTTGAATTTGAATCTAACAAAGCTTTTATCTAACAAGGTCGACATTCACTTTACAAACGTAGCTTTTGTAGTTTACATGAACATGAACTCTTAAAATGTAGTTTTACAAATATAAAATTCAATTAATTTTAAGTCTTATTTAACTCTTATTCTGTGTACCTCACCTCAATTCAAATACAAAATTAGAAAATAATAATAAATTTGACCACTTAACACTAAAATTCAAATTATTATTTATATTAGCTTATCTGAATTAGCAACAATAACAAAATGATTAATAGTCAAGGATTAATTAATATATATATATATATATATATATATATATATATATATATATATATATATATATATATATATATATAGATATGATATAAAATCTGTTCAAATTTATCATAGCATATGTTAACTAAAATAAAGTATTAATGCTATTTGTTTGTCTATATATATATATATACACACACACACAGTACAGGTCAATTTATTTGATCAAAAAAATACAGAAAAAACAGTATATATTGTGAAATATTATTACAACTTAAAATAATAGTTTTCTATTTGAATATACTTTTAAAAATCATTTATTCCTGTGATGCAAAGCTTAATTTTCAGCATCATTACTCCCAGCCTTCAGTGTCACATGTAACATCCAGTCTATCACATGATCATTTAGAAATCATTCTAATATTCTGATTTATTATGAGTGTTGGAAACAGTTCTGCTGTCTAATATATTTGATGAAAAAAGGTTAAAAAGAACTGCATTTATTCAAAATAAAAACATTTTTCTAATAATATATATTCTAATAATATATTTTCTTTTAATTACTTTTTATCAATTTAACACATCCTTGCTGAATAAAAGTATTGATTTTATTTAAAAAAGAAAGAAAAAAAAAATTACTGACCCCAAATTACTGACCAGTAGTGTATATTATTATTACAAAAGATTTATATTTTAAAAACATAGCTTCTTTTTTTTTTTTTTTTTTTACTTTTTATTCATCAAAGTATCCTAAAAAAGTATCACATGTTCTGAAAAAATTATTAAGCAGCAGCAAAACTGTTTCCAACTTTGATAATGAATCATCATATTAGAATGATTTCTAAAGGATCATGTGATAATGATCCTAAAAATTCAGCTTTGCATCACAGAAATAAATGATAATTTAAAGTATAATAAATTTAAAAACAATTATTTTAAATTGTAATAATATATCACACATATTACATTTTTTTTTTCTGTATTTTTTGATCAAATAAATGCAGGCTTGATGAGCAGAAGAAACTTCTTTTCAAAAAACATTAAAAATAGTAATGTTTCCAAACTTTTGACCTGTACTGTGTGTGTGTATATGTATGTATATATATATTTATATTTGTATGTATATAATATATATATATATATATATATATTTTTTTTTTTTTTTTTTTTTTTTTAATGAACAGTTTTTTTTTTACATTCCCAAGGGCTCATAATCTGTGTTGCAAGACAGTGAAACTGATATGAATACACTGTTGGGATGATTTAAGTCATTTAAGTGTCATTACATTCAGCTAATAGTCAATAACTTAAGCCAGAGCATTACATTCTATATTTTCCTTCCAACGAACAACTGACAGACAGATGTTGCTTCCCACTCACAAGAATGCTGATCATATGTCCGGTTTTCCAGCACAGCATGCCAATACAGTCTCATTACTTTCAAGGTGAACGTTACTTCAAACTCAGTTTTTAGTAGGACTGCATAAACAGAGATGGGAGGAATTATCCTTCACATGCCATAAATCTTGCGCAATATGCTACTGATGAACTCACGGAGCTCTGTAAATTTCAGGAGCAGACCAAAGAGCAGGGATATATAACCTCAAACAATTTGATCTCAATATTCCAGATGTTTTGGCACCTACTGTAGAAGTAATGACAGAAAAACAGAGCAAACTGAATTTGACATTCTATTTGTTAACAATACCTCCTAAAAGTAAAACACAGCAAAAATACTCATACTATTTGAATGGGCCAAAGATGTAAATAGTTGCTCAGTGAAACAACAGAGCTGGCACTGAATGTGAGGGAGCTAAGCTAGAAAGAATCTGCAGACCGTTTTGCATTTAATGTGCTATTTTGGTGGGGAAAATGATTTAAATATGGTAAAATCTGTAAAAAGTAACTGAGAGTGAATGAAATTTTAATGCATATTCAAATTAGCCAAAATTTTAAATAACATTGTTTTTGCAAAAGATATATATACACACTGAAAAATGGCAGAAATGAGTGTAGAGTCATCAAAATTTCTGCCTACCTAAACGTAACTACTTAATTTGACTCAGACTTAATTCAGAAAACAAAGTGGAATATACATTTCTGCTAATGGATATAGTTTACAAAATTATGAGTATCTTCAAAAGACTTCATGACATTAACATTTGCAAATCAAAACTTTCCAGGTTTACTGATGAAACCTGACTGTGCAAAGTTGAGAATAAAATTACTCTGACATTATAGTAATCATATAAATGACAACCAATGGCATCTAAAAAGATCACAATAGTCACCTGGAGATGATGAGAGAAAGGAAAGGGCATTCAGAGATTGTTTCTCTGTGGCCCTTTGGAACCTGATTTATCAGAAACATATAATTCCTGTCTGCTATTGCCATAGTAACAAAAACTTGTCGCCATGGACACGGTTAAGTTAATACAAAAACATGCCAAAATACACTGGCACAAAGACCTCAGTGACAAACATCAGTGACTATGGCTACAGTCAATGAGTATAAAAGCTCCCTTCCTACTGTAGGCCGTACCCCTATAGGAGCTTCCCAAAGCCTACACATTCTCCTGGTGAGAAGAGGGCAAAAGCAACCAACAGACATCAACAGGGAAGCAAGATAAAAATCTATGCCTTCGAAATCTCTGAAAGCCCATTCAGGGCCGAGCTCAACGCTTGCTTTCTGAATGGGGCTGTTAGCTGAGCTTTTAACCGTCTCAAGGAGAGATAACTCTATAGCACATGTTCATTTGGGCTATGAATTTTCAAGGCATACGAGGTTCTTTATCTGCTCATATGAAAGACTGCAAAGCAGTAGCTGTTTAAACTAGCAGCAAAATACACTTAAACTGCTGATAATGTCTAAACAAAAGTAAAAGTTTGTTGTGAGGGTGAAACATATTTTGAAAATAGCTCTGGATGCCTTAAACCTGGATCAAGAAGCCATTTTAAAACTAACCTAAGCTGGTAAGTAGGGCTGTCAAAAAAAACAAAAACAAAAAAATCGAATTTCGAATATTCGTCGAATTAAAAAAAAAAAAATTCCACATTCGAATGCAAAAATCTTGCATTCGAATTTTAGGTCTGCGTCAGCCATCAGGCAGCCTTATCAGCGGCCCACGAAATATGACAACAAATTAAGTGTCATTGCATTTTAATGCTTTTGTTGGCCAATCCAGTTGAATTCACTAGATGCGCCGCTGCTAAGTTTTTCATTCAATATACTGTGGAAAACGAGAACAGCAGTGTGGAGAAGATGTTGTTTACTTCAAAACTGAAACTAAGCTGTTAACACAGAACGTATGCTTATCACATTTTCTAGAGGGACATCTATCAGTGTTGCACTCGCATCTCGCAAAAGAGAGCGGCATGTTTAGAAAGCCATGTAAATTTAATTGTTTAAGTGATTTTATTAATTATGTACTGTTTTATAAACATTATTTTAAACATTATGCACTTTTTTTTCAAAGATAGTCGTGTTATTTTATGAAGCTTTGAAGAAACATACATGATGTTTAGCGCGATGCGCCCTCTTGTGGCCTCAGGAGAGAAGCCAAAAGCTTTTTTCCCCCAACTGAAATTATGCCTTTAAAATCTGAATGTAATTTGAATTTTGATAATATTTAAGTAGAAAATTTTAATTTAGTTTTTCAGTCATTTGACAGCCCTACTTGTTAGCAGGTCTTAACTAGTCTCCTACCCTAGCCAGGCTGGGAAACCAGCTGTCCAACTACCTGTAGCTAAACCAACTGAACTGAGACCTTCTAGTCCATCTTAGGCCCCGTTCACACTGCAGGCAAAAGTGGCCCAAATCTGATTTTTTTGGGGGTCAAGTGACCAGGTCAGACTTCTTCAGAGGTAGTGTGAACACTCAAATCTTGTCCAGATCAGATTTTTTCGAATCAGATTTAGACCACATACATATGTGGTCCTGAATCAGACCCAGATCTGATGTTGTTCAATGCGGCTGCAGTGTGAACAACCAAGGCGGATTTGATGCGACTTTTACGCCAATCTACATCGACATTTGTCACAATTATGCGCCAGCGAGTTAGCCCTAGACACAACAGACACAGACAGTAACATTAAAAACTTGACTAGATATGAAGAACAGCGATGGAGCGAGTCAATGGAGGGAGAGTGAGGTGTTAGAGCTAATTAGTATATGGGGAGAAAAGCGAAAATGCTTACTTCCTCCATAACCTCCCGAACTTTAGTGCAACAGCGTGCTGCGTCTGATGTCATTGTTATTGTTCTTTTGCCCATGCGGGTTAGTTTGAAACCTCAAACAGTTCACACTGGAATCAGATATAGGCCACATTTTAAAAGGTAATGTGAACAGCCAAACAAAAAATCGTATCTGAGCAAAAAATCAGAATTGAGCATTAAGACTTGCGGTGTGAACGGGGCCTTAAATCAATTAAGAACGAACCATCTCATATCAGCTTTTTAAAATGTATAAGCCTATGAAACACGAATAACGTGGATGAGTTCAGTCATACAAAAACTTTATTGACCCAAACCTAAACCTAACCATTAAGTCCAACCCTAAACTTTACCATGATTGTAATAGGAAAAAAATGCAGGAGGGGATCATGAAAACTGGGTGTTACATATCAGGTTATTGGAAGGACAAAGAAAAAAAAAAAAAAAAAAAAATATTGCTTGAAATAATGTGAACTTATAAACCACACATAATAAGACCAGGAACATGCATTAGGAAAAGTAAAAAGGTCATTTTTGATTTCATGTTAACTTCAAACACTCTGAAAACTAGAAGATGTGAGGGTTAATGGTTCAGAACTGGGATGGTTGGGTTGATATATTGCTCAGGTTGCAAAAATAACAAACAGCTTTGACAGTAGCACTGAGACGTCTTCCCTGCGAGCTGATTTGGGAGCCAAAAAGTTTCATTCACCATGCTGAAATTGTACATAAATTACCTTGAAGTGCTTCATGCTCCCCCTGACTGTGTTTCTCTGGTTCCACCCTGGCTGGCAACTCTAGCAGCATACTAAAATCGGAAAATAAAAATGGTAATGAGAGAAACCGTATCCTCTTCCAAATAAAATCTCATGCTAAGTGAACCTTCGCCACGGCTGATATAGAATCATTGTGTGCACGTAAGTGGCCTTAATGTTAGCTTGCTTATCAGTGCTTTTGCAGCAAGGTTCGTCTTTAGATTTACACTTGAGTGTCGCGTTAAGACAAGCTACACAAAGAAACGGGTCACTGCCAGGTTTATGGCTGACAAAGTTTGGTCAAGAATTTCCCTTAACCCTTTGCAGAGATGGGAGCCTCTCTTATGCGGGTTCAAAAATGAGGGCCCTTGATAAACATCCTTCTTACCACAGGAAAATTTGCAACATAATTATATACTCTGCAAGTCCTCTCTAGAACTATTTGAGAGTCTCTGCAGAGCCGTAGACGCAGTTGGGATCCACGACCAAAACACAATTCTTACCCACCGACCAGTCGTAAACTAGAAACCAAGAACCAGACCAGATTTCCCTAAAAATGGCTGCCATGTTCGACACTAGTCCTCTTAGCTGGGTCATTGAAAGAGAAAGTAGAACATACAACTGGCGTGGCCTCATTGTGGTCAAAGCGCAGCCACCTTTCTGAATGGGTGAACACAAAACTCCAACAATACGTCCATTGTAACGTGTGCATGGTGCATATCTTTGGTGGGGTACTGTCAGGGAAGACAGATTGCTGGAAGAAGAAAAAGCAATTTAAATAGTGACAACATTATGAAGGACAGTAGAGCTTGTCAATCATGCATTGGTTTGTGTGGGCCAGCAGTCTAAAAAGTCTGGAGAAAAGAAACAAGCAAGAATGCAGGCCATAATTACCTGGTTTGTTCCTCCTAGTGGAAATAAAGGCTAGAGTTGAGCAGAATGTGCCAAAAGAGGCCTGTCTTAGGTCACATTAAAATAGAAATATTTTATGATAAAATATACCAATGTTCAATGAATTGTCAATTAGTCCACATAACCGATGAGCCAGTAAATGGAATAATGGAATGATAAAATTCTATATTATTTTGTCTAAGTTAACATTAGAACACAAAATATGTCAGTTAATTAATTTAATGCAAGATTTACATTTAAGTTATTAAATTATTAGTGTTTCTATAGATTAATGATCATGCTTTTTGCCACCAATAAGAATGTTCCAAAGTATGATTTGTTGTTTTTGAAAGAAGTCTCTTAAGCTCACCAAGGCTACATTTATTTATAGTACAATAGTACTATTTTGAAATATTATAATAATTCCTAATTCTGAGACAACAAGCACATGGAGCTTTGTGCAATGATGCCTATATTAATCAAGCAGTAAAAATGCCCATCCCCTCGTCCAAAATAAGACATCTTCAGATGAGTATCCAAAACAAGCCCTTGTGGGAAAACGCTGACCAGCATCACTTCACAGATGATGAGTGGAAAGAGACTTTTAGATTGGCACAAGTCACGACAGTCATTTATTTTATTCAACAACAACGTCATCTCGTTCTGTGTGTCATGCATCATTACGATATTTGTGATTGGACGTGCCCCTCTTAACCAAATTGAATTTGCATTCAGTTTGGGCATTTTTATTCCGACTGAGGTGTTTACGTGGAGCATTTTCATTCGGACTGGGCCTTTAAACCAATTGTAATTGGAATACAGTGCTCCATGTAAATGCACCTGTTGAACACTTTTGAGAACAGGGTATGCTTTTAGCATATTTTACCAAGTCTAAAACCTGTTCTGTAGAATTTCATAGATTCTTCCCAAATTCCAAGGGCCTAGTCACTATTAACATCTTATAATGTCCTTTAAGAAAAAAAGGCCCCTCAGGCATTTTGTAAGTAGGATAATCTTCACTTAAGAATGTTTTTAGTCGACCGTGTTTTTTTTAAGGTCAGGAAACATGGGTTAGCAGAGAACAAATTCTACATGCGTTGTTTGGAGGAATATTTTGTGCCAAGCTAAAATCATGGATTTGACCTCTAAGTATGTGCACAGTCCCTGGGCCAAACATCCCTGCAGACATCAGAAATGCAAATGAAAGACAAAAATTTTTTTTAACTTAAAACCAGAAACTTTTTTTTTATACGTTTTGGCTGTTAATTTACAAAACAACGGCATTTTGGGAGCCTGAAAATGCAAAATGCAAACCACTAGTGTGGGTTTAAGACATCCAGAAGCCTCATTGTCTCTCTGATGCTGCTTCTATTCTACTGGCAAGCCATGTAATCCTGGGAATTAGGCTGAGATGAACCACAAAAAGATGGATCACTGGGAGCAGGACTACTGGCCAATCTTGAAACATCTGGACACAAACTATGCCTCAAGTCTGCAAGTCTGCATTTTTGTAGAACTAAACACAAAGAAAAGCTTAGATCATCTCAACCTGTATTGATTCAACCAATATGGACTCCAGTTGACTCTAATGTAACCAATAGCATTAGTTTGAGTCTGTTTGAGCAGCCAAGGGATTATGGGGGGGGAGTGTTCCGAAAACCATTTTGAAAAGATTTATTATTTTTGCATTTCAGTTTAAAGGGTTACTCCACTGCAAGATGAAAATTTTGTTATTAATCACTTACTCCCATGTCGTTCCAAACCCGGAAAAGCTTTGTTCGTCTTCAGAACACAATTTAAGATATTTTTTTATGAAAACCGGTAGGCTTGAGACTGTCCCATAGACTGCCAAATAAATAACAGTGTCAAGGTCCAGGAAAGTATGAAAAGCATCGTCAGAATAGTCAATCTGCCATCAGTGATTCAACCGTAACATTATGAACAAAACTAACAACTTTTTTTAACAATTCCTCTCCTCTGTGTCTCTCCAAATCAGCATAGCGCCATTTTGGCAATTAGAATTCTTACACTGATGTTCACAGGCCACATCCTACTCATAATATTTGTATATGGACACCTTTCTTCCTCTTTGATTTTTCCATTGATTTTTCACCATGTGGGCAACTGCTTTAGCAAACTGAAGAATTTTCAAGCATTATAAATATTCAAAGAACCAGACAACACAAATAAAATGCGATTAAGACTGAGATGGCATTACATGCTAATTATGCAATCACTGACTGAACATTGGAAAAGGTCTTAATCTTAAAGATTACTATTACACAAATGCGAACAAATAGCAAAACTTATATTATGAACCCATTAAGCAAAAATAGTATCAATTTTATGGATTTCCACTTAGCCAGTGAACTATTAGACGTTTTAAGCTAAACACACAAAATAAGGCCGAATCTTACTTTACACAAGTACACAAACACTTAACCTTCAGTACTCTAGGAGCAATAAAGTTCATCTGTGTCATTCAACTCCATGTGTTGTTATTCAGGTAAGTAGATATAAACATGTCCACATTAACTAACTTGCACAACAAGATACTCATCAAGTACTGTACAAGCACTAAAACTTTATTAGTTATAACTTGATTATTTACACAATGGCAAAAAATTAAAGCATTAAAATTAGCATAACTTGCTTAACCTGAAGTCATTTTTGCATTTTGAAACATTGTCATTAACTTAACAAACATGATTGAATGTTTTAGAGTGCAACTAACCAATTAAGAGTACGAAAGCATTCCAGTAAACCATCACTCATACTCACAGATGTTTGTGCTGGTGCTTTCCCTCCAAAATGTTGTCACTTCCTGGAGGATGATGTCATTAAGGAAGTGGCTGTTATTAGTTAAAAGGATTTTAGATGTCCAGCATTCAACTGTTTTGAAAATGTTTTATTTCACTTATGACACATCTTTTCATGAGGAATATATTTAAATGAATCTGCTACTATTATTAATTAAGTTTAGTATACATAATGCACATTATGGGGGGAATAAGATTTTTAATTTTAAATTTGGAAGTTCAACAATACCAAAAAAATTGTTTGAAAAATATAAAAGCTGTAAAATGTATTGATATTTGTAAAAATAAAAAATATAAAATAAAAAAAAGTTTTAATTTTACTGCATTTCTATTATTTATTTATTATTATTTATTTATTGCTGATTTGTAAATTTATAAATAAATATATAAGAAATAATATTCTTAAACATTGATTAGAGAAAGAAAAACACTTTAATAAATATCAGTTAAATAAATATGTAATATTTATATGTAAGATTATAAATTTATCTATAAAATGTAGTGAAATTAATTAATTGTGATAATAAAAAATATAATTTATATTAAATATCTTTATAATATTATCTTTATAATAATATTTAATAAAACCTTATAAATAATATTTGTTGTTCAATTAATAATTTATTTTTAATGTTTAAAATATATTACTGTAATTTTTTTTAATCAAATATATTAAAACATATGATGCACAAGAAAAATTAAATGCCTAACATAAATTAATTAATATCATCAATCAATCAAATCTCCTGGTTAGTAGTGTTCACACCAATAATTTACGACAGTTTATCTCTTCATTAGCGAGCAAATAACAGTTCCAGCTTATTTCCAGTAACTTGCACTCTGCATCCATTAAGTTTGTTTTATATTCAGGGATAAATACACTGTGAGTGAACAGGGCAATGTGAAATCTTATACGACTGGAAAACAGTCCCAATTCAGGTCCAGAATGGTAGATCATAGATGAATCGTGAAGAAATTCAGGAACAAATATGAAAACAGGCATAATTCAATGAAGAGTAAAACAAGCTTTCTGGACACCAGTGCCAGGAAGACAGGCACTGTGGAGCTGTTAGTGTAAAGATGACATCAATCAACCAATTCAGGCTTACTTTAATGAAATCTAAACATCACAAAGACATATATTAAGCAATAAAGTTTTCAAAAACATGCATACAGGGGCAACATGGCCCTAAACTTCATGTATCAAAACAGCATGTACATTCTTGACGACTGATGTCTGTCTCTTTGACTCCTGAGTGTGAGATGTGTACGGCAGCACTGTGTAAATCTCTGGTAATGAAACGTTCATCTGTGGGCCAGCATTCATTCCAAGGTGAGTCTCTTACCATTGCTAACAGCTCCTTCTAGTGGTCAAAATCTCAGAGGTGAGCTTAATCCAGCAGCAAGACCCACACAGACACTCAGGCTTGTGCAGCTGGGTAAAACAAGAGACAGCATGTATGAAAAGCACAGAACAATCAAAAGAAATGAAATATCGAGTGCAGTTCTTTAAACTGGCTATCACACATCTGACAAAGCAATTTCAAAGCAAAACAGAGCAACTCATTGATGTACTTTACATATGGGACATGTGCAAATGCCATTTTGGAGCACTCTATAAGGCAAATCAGGGACATGTAAACAGCAGAGGGCCACTTGGACAGTGAGCGAACGGCATGATTAAACAATCTGCCTGTTAAATCTCATCCAAATTGTGGTCTCAGCAGTTCAAAGTTCAGAACAGGTGGGTGTAGATTGCCTAATCTTAAACTACCACCAAAACCACTGTAATTAAAGCTCAAACAAGACTTGGCAACTCGGGGAAAGCCTCTCTGCATGAGAGAAAAGAGATTTTAAGCATTTACCACAGTATTCACCACACACCTCATCTGGTTTCAATTGTGCACTGCAGTGATACAGACTTCACTGATGCAGTCAGTATATTGCTGCATATGTTGAGCTCTGTAACGAGACTTGAGCTGTAACACCATCAATTAACCCATTTAGAAAGAAGTTACATGAGTGAAATCACTTTAGATGATTGAAGATAGTAGAAATGCATTAACACATCTTACTTATAATTCGATTTGTGATCATGTTAATGAAGAATACATGACAGAATTGGTATTATCTGAATCAGCAGCTTATCTTGTTTATTTTGATACATAGCATTCAAACGAGATCTAGTTGTGACATTTTCAAAACTATTCATAACTAATTTTATATAGTAGTTTCCAGTTTTCTCTGAAAGTGTGTCCTACACTATTTTGAATTAAAATGCTTGAAAGGAGGATCCTGTGGAGAAGTGCATTTTGTTTATCCATGTTTTCGATTAGTGCTACCGGTAAGTAGTAGATTTCAAAACTATTTTAATTTGTAGAAGACAAACATGGGAATATTATTTCAAAGTTTGAGACACGCAGAGAAAAACAAGACAAAACACCCCCCATTCTCCACTACTCATACATGATCTATGCGCGCATTGATATACGGGTGGTGCCTATCGGCAGAGCGATTCTAATCGTGCTCTTTTGTATGTATTCTGAACGTATATGTGAGCAGGCGTCTTTATCATGTCGCATCCCATTTGCCATTTGAAGCGTTTCGTCTTGAATCTGTTGGAAAGCCGCTGAGCTTTGTGCAGGAATCTGACGCTATACTGGCCACAAAGTGCACGGAAGATCTTAGAGGAGTATGTCTTCGATTTTGCATGGATTTGTGTTTTGCTCTGCGTTCTTGGCATCACTGCGTAAAGGACAGATCCTATTGCCGAAGGGGGGGGGGGGGGGGCTGGCGCTGCGCCACGATCTGGCAAGTGCGCCTCCCTTCACCGCTGTTTGGCTTATTCATAGTTAGGGGTTTGGGTTTGGCTGTTTTTAAAAAGGCAAGCGCTGCTGTGAAGTTGATCAGTCTGCTCAGAAAACTTCCAGAGGGGAAAGTGTCTTGGAATCGGAAAGTCCAGAATTTCAGTGCGCAACCAATTGCGCACAAACTGGACTATTGGAGAATACCCAAGTGAAAGTCTTTTTTTATATATATGTGTACATATTTATGTAAAAATCCACCGGATTCTTCTTCATCATCTATTTTTCATCAAAGACTGTTTTTATTTTCTCATTTTTAAGACACTCCAACCTGTGCTTTCACTTTGCATGCGGAGTTTTCACTCGAATCTGAGCCAATCGTTCGTGCGCTCTCATATCTAGTTCTTGCCTCTTTTTTTAAGAATAATAATAATTATTATTCTTATTATTTAAATCGGACCTCATTCACTTTGAAACGAAGTATGGCTCTTCTTGTGCTGGGTACATTTCTCACGGCGTTGTCCATCAGCGGAGGCTCTTTCGTGCCGTGCGAGCCGTGCGATCAGAAGGCGCTCTCCATGTGTCCTCCGGTCCCGGTGGGCTGTCAGCTGGTGAAGGAGCCAGGCTGCGGCTGCTGCTTGACTTGCGCTCTGGCGGAGGGGCAGGCGTGCGGGGTGTACACCGGTACATGCACGCACGGACTGCGCTGCCTGCCGCGCAACGGCGAGGAGAAGCCGCTTCACGCCCTGCTGCACGGCAAGGGAGTGTGTACGAACGAGAAGGGATACAAACCACAGCACCCACCCATTGGTAAGTTGACTGGAAAGCAGTGCGCCTTTGTTGCACAGAAGCATTGTTGCGTTAAGATCGTGTATCTGCTGGGAACTTTGTGGCTTGCGCTGATCCAGTTTTATGGCGTGCGCATGTTTCTGCATGAGCTTTTCTGTGTTGTGGCCGGGCTGCGCTGCTCAGTGCTGCTCAGTGCTGTTTTCCATCATATTCCAGCGCTGTAGATTATTAGGATTAGTGAAGCCGGTTTATGAGTATAGAATATTTGTATTTTATTCAAAACTATTTGGCGTTTTTTGGCATGTTGTCATTGGTACTACCATTGTATTATGGACATATACCATATTACTACCATGTTTTTGCCATTTACCATAGGAATATCATAGTATTGTTTTGGAATTCCCTGGAGTACCATATAAATACCTTGGATGGAGTCCCATAAAATGCCATCACTGCCTAGTCACACTCCCACTGTACTTTTTAAGGGGTATATCAATGTACCATGGTATTGCCATCTGATACCATCACTGTACCTTTTTTATTGTACTGAAGCTGCATCTAAAGAATCATATAATGCATTTACACAAAAATTATGTGTAATGAATGAAAATGTCTGATTGTGAATAAAAATATAAATTCATAAATATATGCTCTGTAATGGCCAATTTAAGGCTGCTCTGATGCTGCATTTCATTGGCACAGAAGCAAAGCAGCATCAGATTCAGCAGAACTGCATCATTTAGTATTCTCCTCAGAACTGAGTAAAGATGCCTCAAGATGCATAGCTCCATACAGCCTTGCTTTGTGTTTCACTATTGTTTGTTTTGGCAATAGCATTTGTTTGGTGCTCTATTGACGTTAGGGACTCCTCCATTGTTATGATCACACCTCTAATCATTGTACGGTGTACCCATGTCTCATGATATTCTTGATTGAGATTCTAGGTTGCTCTGAATTTAGGTCTAAGTCTGTGGGTGGTGTTGAGGGTCAGATTACTGTTCAAAGATTAAATCCAAGGGGAGGAGGGTAGCCGCTGTCTCTCTGCAAGCCAACCTATGTGCAAAAACCACATTTATGATGAGTAATCATGCACAACATGCATATTAATTCACATTTATGTATTTGGCAGATGCTTTTATTAAGTGCACTCAATTCATGCTTTCCACAGGAATCGAACCCCCCAACCTTGGCGTTGTTAGTGCAACGCTCTACCAGTTGAGCTTTTAGACTACAGGAATGCTTTATTCTACAAGACAGCACATATTTTTTAAAACAGAATAGGTTGAATTCAGTCGAGGACTTTCACCATGAATGATTGTACACAAATACAACCCACTCACACACAGGTGCACATCAGAAACCTGTTTGTCTCTATCTGAAGTCCTCTGATGAGTGTGGTTGCTGGTTTACCCCTTCTGTGATTGCAGTGGGCACACAGTCGAGCTCTTGTGATTCAGCAGAATGACTGTGGAGCCGATCTATCAAGAGCTGTTCGTCATGCATGGGTATGAATTTAGAGGGACACTTCTAGCCTCCCATGGTATTCAGTTTCAGCCTTGTTTTACTAGATGGGCAGGACAGACATAGAGAGAGACCGAGAGAGGGAAAGAGGGATAGAGGTCAAGCGTCCTTGCCCGCATTAGGATTCCAAGCCTTTTGGCCCTGTCTCTTCCCAATCCATTTTTATTCCCCAAAGACGCCTTAGTTTTACAGTTGTGCAAACATAAAATTTAAATACAAGTTTAAAATGGAACCATGTCCCACTCACGTGAATAGTCTCATACTTTCATGGTCTTGAATGCTGGCGATACCGGTTTAAAGATTGGATGTTTAGAGCCAAGTATAATAGGCAATGCCGGATTATCATTTAGCTCCAGGATTGGCAAATACTGCAAATTTGCTAATTATCAAAAGGGAGATTTTCTGTTCGGACATTCCATGTGGAACTTAGATGTAGTTGCTACCAGATATGACTACAGGCATCTTGCCCGAAATAACTGTATGATGCATTTGCAACATTTGGTGGTCCGAATCTAAGAGTGTGCAAATAAACAAACGAGCCAAAAGGCTGTTATATTGGGTTATTTCAGTATTGCTGATTTATGCATTTTATTTAACCACTAAAGACGTGGCCATAACTAAACAACGATTACAAAGGAATGGAACGCAGTTGTTCTTCTATTGCCTGTCTGTCATCTCATTTTTATATAGCGCCACAGGCCAAACTCACAGAAACATATACTTGCTTGCAACATCAGACTGACGTTGAAAGATATACGGCTCGCTTCACTGATTAGCACCTGAATAGATCTCTTGCACTTTTTGAAAGAGATGCTCTTTTGAAAATAATCTACATTGGTTACAGAATATTTTCTCCTCTTTTTTTTTCTTAACCACAGCGCTCGTATATCTAGTGCCCAGTCATCCTTTGCAGAGGTATGCAAGTAGGGAACCTATTTGGCACGCTTGAATGACTTCTTCCAGTAAAGTTTAGCAGCAATCTGTCCAGCGTGTATTTGTCATTGGCACCTGGAAAGCTAGTGAGTAACAGCTGTGAAGAAAATCAGCTCGCACAGTAGTCTCGTCTCTGTCAGAGACATGATTCCTGGGCAGAGACATCCTCACGCTGGGCTCTGCTTAAATAGGAACACATGTCAGGCTGACCAAAACAGTGAATGCACAAAAACAATCTATTTAATCTATGGGTGTATTGCACACGTTTAGAAAATTAAACATACAAAATGTAAGCAGACAGCAGAGCTGTAACCATGTGGTTGAGCAGAAGACGCAGACCTGTTGAAACCTCCTGTCATGTGCTTCGGGGCAGTGGAGGGGAGCCGCAGTGTCACGTTTCTTCAGGGAAGGAGAACAAAAGGTGCCTAATTTCTTGCCTGCAGCACAGGTTCAGATGTGGTTCCAAAGCCCTGCCTCAAATTTTGTGCCCTGCAGGATTCTTGGGAGGATAGGTAAAATACAGCACAAGACAAAATAGTTAGTTCTGTTACAGTTGTTACATTTAGTTGTTGAGGATCATGGGAAAGGTGGTGACAAAATTTGGCCGCTTAGGATAGCCGATTGTTTCGAAAACGATTGATAAAGCTCATTCTCTAAGCCACACACACTTGCTGTTTGCATAACAAGTCTTCTAACTCAACATATAAAACGAGTAGTTATGACTCTAAATTCTGAGCCGCAATTGAAGTCTAAAATGGTTTGCATATTAAATAATCAATTTTTTGGATAATCTACAGTAGCAAGTTAAGTAAAGTTAAGTGTTACTTGTGATCTCATTTGACTCTTTTCTCTTCTTTTTTTGTAACTTGACAGATGCAAACAAAATGTTTATTCATATCATATAAGACTCAAAATGTATAGGCCACCCAGGGGTTGGCAACCTTTTGGGCATGAAGTGCCATATAAATGCATGCTGTATTTATATATGGCAAAGTTATCGTTGGCGTTTCTGAGGTAAATGTTATGTTAGGACTGTTAGGACTATTCACAAGCTGTTTTATTGATGATTTTCGAAACACTGATTGATCGATTACATGGGACATTCATTTTATTAAGTTGTTCTGATTTTTGTCAACATGTCTGATATTCATTCATGTTTATCTCATGCTGGAACTAGTAGAAATTAAGAAAAAGTTGATTAATTCACATGCCGCTTGAACTAAGGTGAATATAGTGATCTCAAGCCATTAAAGAGCAGAAAAATACTTTTTTTGTTTGCATTTCATCATAAAATTGACAGAATTTAAAGGCTACGATTTGTGTTATATTAAAAATAACATAACATGGATATTGCGATTATTGGGTGGCTGGCATGCTTCAAATAATGAATAGACTTGAAAATGTTAAATATTATTTCCAAGCATTTATACCATCAATAAAACAGCTTGTGAATAGTCATTTAATGTTATTTACCTCAGTAAAGCAGTCCTGCACACTGATAGCCATGCACATTTATCTACCATGGTTTAAATCTCTGGCTGACAGTTTTAACATTGCCCAGCCATACTTCTTATAAATTATTATATACTTAATTGTAATTGATTGTAATTAATTAACAGTAATTGATTATTAAGATGTGATCTGGACTGCTAAAGTTTGCATGGAAAAAAATACATAATATAGCCTAGTTTAGAAGTTTAGTTTAGAAAAAAGAAAGATTGTAGCTAGATACTCTTGGTGGAAAGATGCCTTGAGCTTACAGACAATATCGCTCTCTTGCCATTGTCTGAACTAATTGAAATCAGCAACTGGAAGTGATCCACTGATGTCCGGAGAGCACCTCCTGAGTTCATGTTTCGAAATGTTGATGACATGAGACACGGTCAGGGCGATGCAGAGGTGCGCACATGTGCTTTCAGCCTGAAGGGTATCGACAGGTGTCATCACTTTGCATTGTCCTGAATTACAGGGGACTTGTTTGAATAGTAAGTTATATGATGGCTTTCTTGGTTGTAACTCATAATGTATTGCAGCATGGAAACTTTTATCCCAAATCAGCCAGTTCTTGCTTTTAATATTGCTTTGTAGTTTGCAGTTCCCCCGGTTTTAACTAGCATTAGAGCATAGTTACATTCATGGTGTTTTCTCTAGTTTGTAGCATGCTTTTCTGCTATAGCAGCCCAAACATGTTGTGGACACGGTCCAAGCTTTAAATATTTAGCAGTGGAATCTTGCCAGGGATGCCATGGTCAGTCTGTGACAATGAATGCAAGACAAAGTAGAACAGCCTGCTTCAAGAACGACTTTCAAAGGCGAGTTAGTCTGAATATTTTACAATAGCAAGACCTAATTCTAGCCGTGCATGCTAATAAGGCACTAAAACATGTCATTTGAGGGCCTTAAGGATTTCAGGAGCATTTTTGCAGCTTGTTTGGAAAAAGAAGATCGTTCTGAAAAAAGAATCGGACAAGGTGACAACGCAACTCAAAAGGAGATCTGCTTTCATCATTAGCCCCCAAGCTTTAAGAAACTGTGGATATTCATGAAGTATAATTGCCCAGCGCACATGTAAATTATTAAACAGAACCCCTATCAGATGCATCTCCTTTGGCCAAGCTCGGGTCCCTTTATCTTAATGAAAAGTTTTGCAAGACCAAGAGGAGAGACACCAATACCTCTCCAGCATTCTTTTCAAAGCTCATTTGAATAGACAGGCTACACGTGATACGTCTGGTTTGGCCGGGCTCCAAGATCTTGGCTTTGTGTCAGATGTTAAACACAGACCCGCTAAACCTTTACAAGCCGTGGACCACGAGCATGGAAAAAGTGATTTTGGTCCTCACTTTGAAAAGCCTACAACAGGAAAGATGAATTTAGTGGTTTGTAAACTCTAGGCATTGTTGGTTTGTGCCACGCACGAGGAAGAAAAATCAAAAAAACAACCATAAGGAAACTGTGCCATCCCAGTCGTCCTGTGCCCTCCTGTTTAAAGTCTACATTTCCAAGCCATGTAAATCTCACTCTAGGCAAACGTCCCTATGACATTTCCATGAGGCGATCTCAGATCCGGTGGTTTCAGGAGCCTAAACCTGCGGGGAAATCTGTACAGAAACTTCAGTCTGCCAAGTCATGGGTTGCGGGATTGATTTCAAAGAGACAGCACCATGCTCTGATTGTAACTTCAGAAGCCAGGAAACCAATTTCTGTAATGACCAGGCACCCGCCCCATTCATCTCCAGGTCAGACAGACTCTTTCACCACCAGGCTGCTCCAGAACACCCTGCCCCAGTCCGCAGCAATGTGAAGCACTGGAGCTCAGGAGGACTGTGAGGGCAGTTATCTCAATCATTTCTGCTGGCTACCTCAGCTGTCTGATAATGTCCTCTTGGCTGTATGCACAAAAATACTTGGCAACCCAACAGCATAAATGTTCAGACCTGACTCCGTATGTCCATTTCCATTCTGTCTGATTCGCAACTGAAGCCACTCTAAGATGCGATAGCAACAATAACATGCTATCTATCTATTTATTATTAATTTAATATCAATGCATTTATTATAATAATCACTTTATGTTGTGCCAATCCCTTACCCTAGTATTTACAAATTAAATACATTCCAAATGCATGAACAATTTGCCAAGTAATATTGTTTATTTGCATAATAAATAGCATGAACTGTTTGTGGCTGCTAAGTAGTGCATTTTGTGTCTATATATATATATATATATATATATATATATATATATATATATATATATATATATATATATATATATAAATGGATAATAACATAAATGGATTTAAATAAATGAATTATATACTGGCATTAGGTCTGAAAGCAAACAATACTCTATTTAAACTTTATCTTTTTAATGCAATGCCACAATCATAAACAAAACTATAAAAAATGCAATTTCATATTGCAAATATGATAAATAATAGCTTAACAGGGGGGTTTTGATGGTCTGGATAGCTAAATGTCAATGCAATTATATATCCTGACTTGTATGCTTAGTGTTAATGATCTGTTAATCTCCTCTGGATATACTATTTTTGGCTTCTTTCAGCATGGTTCAAGTGTTCAGTTTTATGAAGCTTGGCTTTGTCCAACAGTATTTAACTTCAATGGAAAGACAGTTTATAAGTAGAGTCTTGTATCCTGTGGAGTTTTACTATCGAGTTCTGCAATATCGCCACATTTCCCCTGGACACATGTCGACAGTGACTACCCACCTAGCCTTAGATTCTTGCAGAAGAACATTGCGGTTGTCGTGATGTTATGGTTATTGTGACTTCAAAGTTCTTCAAGTACAGTTCTGAACTGTTAAGGATCCTTCGAAAAGCCGTTTCTGTTCTCACTCCCAAATCCTGTAGCCATGCACATTTTATACAATAAAATCAAAATAATTATTAAGTTGTATAAAACAGAGGTGCATTCAGTGTTTAGGTTGTTCACCTAAATGCATTTTGGAGAATTCCCACCAAATAGCATGAGATATTGGAATTTTAACCCAACTGGATGTTTAGTCAGGCAAAACCAAGTGTTTCAACTAGTGCTAGGTTGGGTTGGGGGTGATCATCAGCTGTTGATCCTGCCACTACCCTCTGTAAACAAATGCATAGGAAACATTTGTTGGAAAAACAGTTGCTTTCATGTTTACGCTCTGAAAACTCATTAGCAGCTAGGATGTGTAAAGCATTTGGAGAGGAGAGATTTCTCAGGTTTTTATAAGTCATATTTAATTCAGCCTATTTGAATTGTTGAAGTCAGATGTAGGACATGGGGTCATAACTAGTGTTTGCTAAGGCAAATTGCTATTGCTCTATTGTGCTAATGCATTCAATTTGCCTGGCGGTGCAACTCCAAACAGCCTAAAATACAAAATACACCATATTACAATGGTCAATCAGTCGTTGTCTAACAATCGAATTCACTCCATTATGCACCACTTTGTTTGTTGTTAGAATGACAAAAAAAAGTTCTATTTTAAAGCTGGTCTGCCTCAGCCCATCAAATTCAAACTTGGTTGATATTGTATGAATGATACCTCAAATTGTGTGGCTTATTGAGGCGTGCTAATGCATTTAGTTTTGTGGGTGAAAAATCTCATACTTTAACTTTAAAGAACCTGAGAAAACTAGAAACAAGAATAAAAGAATATTAGAGATTCAAAACTCAAAACATTATATCACCACCCTGGCAAACACTTTAACATCATGCTGACAAGTTTTACACTGGCACTCACATTTCCATGCAGTAAAAATCTAGTTAATGCTTATTATTTGATTCTCTTTGTCTTAGATCGTGAATCAATAGAGCATGATGATACAGTGAAGCCAGACACGACTGAAGACCAGATTCCTAAAATTCCGCTTTACCCCAAACCAGACGTAATCCACAGCAGGAAGAATGCTGCCGTGCGCAAGGATAAGAAGAAACAACAGGAGAAGCATCGGTTACTGGGGTCGACGGACTACTCCCCCCTTCCCATCGACAAGCATGAGCCTGAATTTGTAAGTTGTGTGACGCAACAGCTGCAGTAAAATGATAGCTAGGCGTTAAATGCTGAGGTGATGATGCAACTCACCATGTGTTCGTCTGGCACAGGGTCCCTGCAGAAGGAAGCTGGATGGAATCATTCAAAGTATGAAAGACACCTCCCGTGTCATGGCTCTTTCCCTCTACCTGCCTAACTGTGACAAGAAGGGCTTCTTCAAGCGCAAGCAGGTAAGACTCTTGTTACTTTTATTGTACAATATTTATTTTTTTTGATTTCATTGATTAATTCTGTCAGTCGATTTTAACTCACGAAAATCATTTCAAACAGAACCGTTGCGCAACACACATTGGGTTTTCCTTTGAATGAATCAGCATTTTTGAACACTGAATGATTCAGTAGCTCACTCACTTTGAGTGAATTAATATTTTTGAAAAAACGGTTCAGTCAAAGACTAAAAAAAAATAAAAATAAAAAATAAAACATTGCTGTTGCCAGCTATTGGTGTATTGATGTAATATGCAGATGGAGTCATTGAAAAATCCCACCACTTATACATGGATTGTCAGCCTGTCTGGAACAAACACACACTAGTGAAGCTGCTCAGCCAATCAAATTTAAGGAATTTCACTAACTAACTATATATTTATAACCATGTGTAAATGGCAATTTTTTAATAGTCCAGATAACTACATACTTTAAAATTCAAAGGTTCATGCCACTTTGTATCTCATTATCTCTTGTATTAGATTTTTTTTTTTTTTTTTTTTTTTTGGCTTCATGACATGTACATGTGAACATAAATCAAATGAATTCTATATTCATGCACTGATTTACAATGTTGCTTTGCAACTTTCAACACCAGTCATTTAACAGTCGACCAGTCGATTAGTGAGACTCCCTAGTTTATCTACATTTGCTAGCGAACACAAATTCAAGTGCAGTTCTTCAGTTTTAATGGTTAAAGAGTGCAAGGTAAAACATTTTACAAGTAAAACTGAAGCATTTGTAGCTAAAAATGTAATATTCAGCAACTGTTTCGTGACAGAAATGTTAAAGGTCTGACAGTAATATCTATTAATGCAAACTTTTTTGTCCAGTGGCACTTTTTTAATTTTGAAATATTGCTTTGCAATAAATTATAGGTCTTTTACTGCTGATTGCCTGTTACTGTTTTATTGCCTTAAATCTCTTCAAATCCTTTAATTATTTGATTAAGACCATTACCACCCCCATTGTTCAATATGGTTACAGCCTTGTTTTTATATTATCTTATTTTATTTGTACTTTTAAAAGGTTTGCTGTAATAATGCTTTATTGCTGTGCTTTAAAACAGTCTACTTAATTAGTTGACTTTGAAGATAAGTCATTAAGCACATCTCTAGATTTACACCGTTCAAAACTAAATCACTCCCATTATAATCAACACAATCATCTACACAGTAATTGCTCATCTTTTTCAAACTACATCACACAACGAATATTTTATGACAGCATACCATCTGGTCCAAGTGCAGGCTTTCCCATTGAGTTGTGCTTGCAGTTTTATGACCCTTTGTCCCTTGTCCACCCTGCAGTGCAAGCCCTCCCGTGGCCGGAAACGAGGCATCTGCTGGTGCGTGGACAAATACGGCGTGCAGCTGCCCGGCACTGACTACAGCGGCGGTAACATCCAGTGCAAGGATTTGGAGAACAGCAACAACAACGAGTGAGAATCAACCCACCCTGATCACCAGACCTAGGGCCCACCTCCTTGTCCTGTCCCACCAGCCTACCCGCCAGTCACTTTGAGATTTTGATGCAAAACGACAAAGATACACAACAGCTATTATAAATACAAACTATGAGACTAAAAAGAAAATGTTAAAGTGAGATAATCCACAGGAATTGTTTTGACTGAGCGCTCATCTCTATCTCACTGGACTCAGCCAATCAGAGGAGCCCCCTGCTAGTGCTGAGTCCCGGCAACAAAAAATAAAAAAATGATAAAAATATATACATACAATTATATATTTTTATAGAAGCTGGGGTTTGAGCACCATACTGTTTTGTTCAAAGTTAACATAAAACAAAATACAAAAAAAAGAATATATGGCATGTTGAATATTAACAGGGCTATCTTGGTCTTTTACATCTTTTGCTGTCAAGGTAACAAAGGAGATAGCAGAAACTTTTGCTATTTGAAAAAAAGTAAAGTGTTGTTTTCCAAAAGAGAAGAAAGAATGGAAAACACATGGTAGAGATCTGCTGATACAGTCATCTCTATCTGGCTTTTTTATTTTTTTGTCCTGTCAGAGCACTTATTCATTGGGGAACCTGCTTGGAAATGTGTAACTTCACGAAGTTCAGTGTATGCGTCTGTGCACAAGCATGCGTTTGCGTGCGCACGCGTGTGAGCAATGAAATATGGTGATAGCTTTCAAAAAAACAAACAAAGACTATATCCCTCCCAGAACGTAGTGAAAGAAAACCAGGATCCCATTAGACAAATCTGTTTCAGTGGCTCCAGACTTTGTAGCCTAACATGCCAACCGTGCCTATGTAAACAGACGCTGTCACGCAGAGTTACACGGGGTCCCGACATCAAGTCCACACAGAATCAATCGGTGCCCACGCCTAGAAAAGAAAAGGCCACTCTGGAATATTTTTGTATCAGATATTGTGGCATCTGGGCCAAGTTAAAATCGATACAGATGCTGTAGCCCTTAAACGCTCCCAGCATTTGCGTTTGAACTTTGACGGACGTTCACCGTGCAGAGCGGTAGTTTCTTTCTGTCTGTAATGTTTTGTTTTTCTTTTCTGAATAATTTTTGTTATGTGCCGTTTCCTTTGACTTCATGGAGGTAATGACAGTCCACTTATGAGCCATGTTCCTCGACCATGTGGTTTCACTGAAACCTTGGTATGTTACCTTTAACTCTAGATTATTGAATGTGTTTTTTTTTTGTTTTGTTTTTTTCTACTTTACAAACAACCACAATGATCAGGTGCTCAGCAGAGGAGTGTTAGCATTATCAATTTGCATATTTCCATCTGACCTGTCACAATGACAACTTGCTCATTTGAATGCAGGTCGGACCACTTTTTAAGACCCGCCCACTTTGACTGTTCACCAATAGCTATTAGCTCCTTTGGTCAGCACAATGACACGTTTCATTTGTATTCCTGTATTTCATCGCTGTTATTAACCACGGTGGAAACAGAAGGTGCGTTTTACTACAGCGTCATTCAGTGTGCGAGTCTCAGTGCCTTCCTACATGCAAATACATTTGAATGGTGACGTGAACGTTACACAATAGCCAAGGGGAACGAAAATATCTTTTTATATTGACGAAGGACCTTCAGTTGCGTTCAAATACAGCATCAGATTAGATATGAAATCCGTTACACTACATTGTATGTCAAGCAGCTATCAGAAATCGCTCCCTGCGCCGAGGCTGAGGTAGGGTGAGAACGTAGTCCAACTAGCGCTAGCTCATTTACTGTTATTTCTCTTATGAATAAGCTGACGATTGATTTGACAGAGACTGCAAATGTGTGTAATTGCTGACGAGAGTATTTCCAATAAAGCTATACATCACACAGGGATACTCACCGGTCGGCACTTGAAGAGTGAGTGAAGCCATGCCACAATGGGTCCGTCCGGATCTTACTTCAGGGCCCGAATGATCATAGTTTCACTGTTGGGAGGGGGCTGTTAAAATAGTCGCTAACATTTAAATACCCATCATAACCAGCCCCAGACGGAATTCACGCATTTTCCGTATTTTAGACATGGAGCTTTGAGAACTATGTTCTAATTGGTAGCTGAAAACACGGTCAAATTTGCCAGCGTAGGAATTTGTGAATGCCAGGCGTTCCAATTTTGTGGAATTCCATGCATGAAGATTCCGTCTGGGCCTGCCTGTGATTCGAAATCACCACGAGTCCGCAGAATCTAACTACTGCATGTCAAAAAAGATTAGTGAATGACAATTGGCTCTAAAATGGAAGGTGGCATGAAAGAGAAAGAGTGAGTTCAGGGCGTGTGTTTTTTAACCAGACTTTTACAAGTGTCTTGAGTACGTCGTGGAGGCCAAGTCGCCTCTGTTATTGCACAATTAGCCTTGTAGGTGTCAGTCACCACAGGGCAAAATCAGTAATCAGCGTTATCCAGGTTCTGATCTATGGCGAAAGCCCCCTCCCCCATTTAAAAAGCAGCTTGCACTTAATTCCTTACCTTGCCACACGATTAGTGCCGTTTCAAAGTGAATCTCAGTTCAGGTATAGGAGCAGGAGCAGGCCTCGGACAGATACCCTGTCTGAGTACCTTTGACAGGGGCTTTGCAGCCCAAGCCTGAGACCCGCATCATCATTCAGTGGGTTTACCAGTAACACAACTCTACCAATCATAGTCTATTCTCCATCTACTCTTGATAGACTTTGCATCTCAGTGATATCCGGGAAGAAGGAGAGCAGGTGAGAGCCTCTAGCGGTGATCTTGTGCTGGGCCTCCTTTCACAACACACAATACATACTGCAGAAATGTATTTCTTTATCAGTATTTGTGTCTTGTTTTCCAGTAAAGTCATCTGAACGCCTTTAAAACTAATTTAATTTACTTAAAAAGCAAAATTATTCAAGATAAAGTGTTGTCTTTTGTTTCTCAAGTCAATTGATTTTGTTTTAAGAATGTCTAGATATTTGTACTGGAAAACCAGACAAAAATACTCATTTTTGCAGCGCTTCACACTTCACAGTAGAATTTGTAGATGGACAGTCTCGGAATCTGATGAGCCGTTATGCAACGAGTCAAAAAAGTGTTTATCCAAAAACACTGAATGTCAAAAGACGATGCACTATGGCTGAAAACCATTTTACCTTGTTTCCCCAGGTCTTATAATCTATCTGGGTGTCACTGTGAGAATGGGAAAGAAATGTCATTAATGTGATTTTGATCCGTTCTGATTTGTAATTAGAGGTAGCAGACTATCGATTGCCAGGACGCAGCATGTTGCTTTTGTGCTTATCTGCTTTCATCAGATTCCGAATCACATACTTGGGTAGACACCAGAGTTCATAACTTGCACTACAGTAGAAACGACAGGTTTTCTTTCTTTCTCTGAATGCGTAACAGTTTTTCCTTTCTTTATTGCTTTCCTTGTTTTTTTTTTGTTTTTTTTGTGGATGAGAAAAGACTTGATTGACCACCTAAATGTGGCTTAAACTGGCATGTTAAAAAGACCCATTAGTGGCTGGAGGACTCTAAAAATGTTCAGCATTTGGAACTCTTATTAAAAACCAATAAAATGGAGAAAAAAAAAAGAAAGAAAAGAAAAAAAAAACTCAAATTATTAAGAAAGTGAATATCACTGTGTAATATTTATTCAACTTGTAATTTATGTACTCTTTTAACCTTTGTCTTTTTTTTTTTGTTGTTATGACAAAGCATTTATTTAAATAAAGTTATGTATTCATTTAAGCTTGTGCAATAAATTTATTTGTACATGACAGGAATTTGATCTTGTTTATGAGAACAATTTAAATAAAGATTTACTAGCCACGGCAGTATCCACAAGACAGTTTCCCAGATGTCACACCATTATCACACTATGCATGCAAATATAAAGACAACAGATACTGTGACATTTCAATGGCCCAATAGAAACACTATCTTGACATGATAACATCAAATATATAAACTGCTTATAAATCCATCAAGTTGGCATACTTTAAAGGAATGTTCCGGGTGCTATTGACGGCAACAACTTAAATATGATTTTATATATATACATAAATATTATATATATATATACATAAATATATATATATATATATATATATATATATATATATATATATATATATATATATATATATATATATATATATATATATATATATATATATATAAAGCAACAGTAAAGCACTTGGACATACATGCTTGAAAGCCACATTATTTAAAATGTGTTAGCATGAGACTAGTGTAATAGAATCACTTGATGCTATCTGTAAAGTCATTATCAGACTTCTATCACCAATGTCAAGAAAATATTATGCACTAACTTTTGCATGATATACTTTCCACATTTTATAATTATATTGAAGTCATTAAAACACAAATGGAAGTATGTAGTAGCCAAAATGTTAAACAAATCAAATCAAAACTTCATGAGATGCATCCTGAGATGCGTTTTGAACACTGTTCAAGGGGTTCACAAGCATGCTGTACACTTGTTTTAATGCATAACCAAGCCTTCATTCACTTACAAATGTAGTCATATCTCAAAAAGGACCATTTTGACATTTTTACAGACCAAACAATAAACATGCTTTTACTGCAAAATGCATGCACATGCTTTAACAAACACAATATTTATTTAATATTTTTTGCTTTTAAACCCTTGCTGACACGGTTTACTTCCAGGTTAAGTGCTTTATTGTAATCTTTAAGAAAAGATATATGTATATGTGTATATACTGTATGCAATCATGTAATCATTAAAATGATACACACACCCACACATATACAGTACACACACATATATATATATATATATATATATATATATATATATATATATATATATATATATATATATATATATATACACACACACACACACACACACACACACACACACACACACACACACACTCCTTTACTAGTCACACAACACACTTCAGTGCACTTGGAATCTATGACATGCACACATTGTTTATCTGCTAATTCAATTGTCTTAATTGATGAATCAGGGTTTGGGTGATTAACAGAGGAGCCCAGAGGAACTGAGCGTTACAGGATACAGGTTTATTTTGGGTGAAGACTTACTCCATTTAAACTCTGCCCAGAGGCAAGGAACCTGGCTTTCCACAGAAGTCAAAGAGATTGCTCAGGAACAAGGAAGTCATTTACCACAAGCACCAACATCAAGGGGGGATCTCTGACCGGCAGAAAGGACTAACATCTCCATTCAAATTTGTGAGGAAACTGACTGTACATTTAGATTATGAGGAGCCTTGTTTTATCACAAAGCTCCAGGGCAAGTTAGCACAACATTTCATGACTGCTAGGACTCAAGCATCAAGCCAAAATGGCAAAAGTGCCACCGATAAGAGCATACTGTATATTGCAAAAGAGTGTTGATAAATAGGTATAGGGCATTTCTAACATGTTTTCCTGTGAGTTCATGCAGAGCCAAACCTCAATTAGTAGTGCTGCTTCTGCTTTGTGGCTTAAATATGTGCATTTTATTTAAAAATGTGAGGTGAAATGATTCTTGGATAGTGGTTGGGGTCTGATGAGACTTTAGTGGCCTCAAGGTAATCACTAATGCAGACATACAGGTGAAATTCTTCCTGGGATAACTCAGGTTTACGGACTCCAGATGTGATGGATCAGGGCTTTGTCTGCAGCCAAGCAGCATTCATTTGTAAGAGCCAGATCAAGTAAGGGGAAACGAAGCAGACCCGGAGAGGAACACGTGTCGGCGATTTGATTTGTAGGGCAGTGAACATGACAATTACTATAGCCTTCAAAGAAACTGACAACTGTGTTTTAGACTTCAAAGCACTCACGTCTCTTTTATCACGCAATTAGCTGAACAACTATAGATGGCTCCATCTTATCACAACATGTGGCTCTCCACACCACTCTTTTGCCTGAGAACACAATGATTAGTTTAGCGTTTCATCCTTGGCCAGTCCCTGTGTGAGGTAGGCCGCCGCTGCTCGCTCCTGTAATATTCTTGAGATTCATTCACGTTCTGCTTTCTGTTGTAAGGAAAGACTGCAAACACAGAGATAAGCGCAGACAGACTACGCTACACCAGGGGAAGCTTAAGGTGGATCTCTTACTTGCAATCTCTTCTGTAGACTGAATAAAATCAGAATCATGTACACTGCCAAGTTACAAAATAAGAGGGCCCAAAATTTATACAGACATAATGAAATTTAAAAAAAAAATATATATATATATATTATAATAAAATAAATAAAAAATAAAGGTAGAGGGTCAATGATTTTTATTCTTTCCCCAGTCATCCTCTATTTGTGGGATAGCACAAGTTACTCGCAGCTCTTCTGTCCTGAAGACACCAAAAGTGGGTAAACTGTTTTAGAGCTCAAAAGACATGCTTCCCACACTTTTCGCCCAATGAATTTCCATGACCTTTCCATTTGCTTGTGACTGTCGAAAAAAGCTTTTTAAAATTTTATTTTATGTGCAAATAACAACTTCGAGCTGAAGTATTTTATAGCAAAAATGACAAATGTATATAATTTTATATATATATATATATATATAAACAGTAATAAATAAAATAAAACATACTTGATCTAATATATATGAATATATTTATAAATATTGAATTAAATACTGAATAAAATTACATTTGATTATGATTAAATTTAAATTGTAATTAAATAACATCAAATTTAACTAAATTTAGTAAACATTGAATGTAATAGCATTTCCATGTCTGGAAATCACAACTGTAAAAATCATTTTTATTTATTTATTTATTTTATTTTTCATGATCATGGGAAACCTGAAAAGAAGATGTCTAGTTAATCACCAAAAAGTTCAGGAAGGGCTTATGATTCATGTGCATGGAAATCATTAACAATACAACACAAACCCCAAAAAAGAAATCATAAAAAAGGCACAAAAAAGAAAACCCGACAAATGAACCATGAGTCTGAAAGGTAATTCATTTAATCATGCTGGATTTTATTACAAGAAGTTAAAACCAATGTCTATTTTTGCATGCATTTATGGCTTTTTCCATTGCAGTTGTACAGAAAACTCAGTTCATGCACCATTCGCATGACAGTGGACACAAGGAGCATGCTTCGAGTAATGTATGTTATTTAATACCACCGCATCTCGTGACACACAGGATATGCAATGAATTACAGCAAAAAAAAAAAACACACAAAAAAAAAAAAAGGCATGTGAGATGCTGGCATGGCACAAGGCATTTGGATTTGCTCAAGAAATTCCCACCATCATTTGTGTGAGACTCTCCATAAGCAGAGACCGGCTCTGACAGTTTTACACTGCACCAGATGGCAAGCAGTCCTTCCCACCGTCACACTGGCTCCAGGCATGGCACAGCATCGAAACGTTCACACAAGTACATACACACACACACACGCATACGTGCACACTTCCATCCCATCGGAACCGCTCTGGCAAATCAATATGCCCGAAAACCACAGGGATTGGTTTCGCACTGTTTTCTAACTAGGCCAAACTCGAGCTACCGTAAAATTTACTGTGCCACCGGAGGGTAGGCAGTGATCTATTTTGGAAACAAACTGAAACGGAAAACTCGTAGCCCGTGTCTCAGCAAATCTATCCGTGAGGCACCAAAATCACACGAGGCTGTGTAATTTTGGAGAGCCAGTCTGTTGTGGTAGTTAGCACAATGCTAACTAGATAAAGTAAATGCATGTAAGCTACTACTAAGGGCAAGCGAGATGTGGTAATACTATGAAAAATACTGAAGGTTAATGTGGTAATATATCATAAAGGCTAAGCTACAAAAGCAAACGCTGGGCTGAACACTGTCTAACACGTTAGGATCAATGTTAAAGCTTAATTGACTTCTATTTCTGGATTGAGCTTTTAAATTCAACACTCACAGAGAGGGAGAGGATGGGAAAGAGAGAGACGGATGGGGAAGAGATAAAGAGTAAGAGATATGAGTAGTGAATAAAAATATAACTTAATCAAGGGATGACAACCCTTGATTGCTTTTCACAGACAGTGATGCCAATTTCCAGCAACGTGGCAATAAGGTCACATACAGTGGCATCCAAAAGGCTACAGTGAAAATAAGGGAATCAGAATTTAAAAAGTTGAAATTTGGCATACTTGTCTCATTTCTGATCAGATTTTCAGAAGCTATGCCCATCTACACAGGCCACCAATGACGTCAGAACATAGGGTATTAGCAACACCCAGTTCAATCAAACAGTGCATTGATCTGGGGGCCTTCAGCGATAAAACGGGCTGTGTGTCCATGTGAATGGGCCATTAAAGATCACACCTGCTGACAGAGCAAGTTAACCCATGAAATCCCACTGGTCACATATATTTAGACTCTAGAATGCTTCTTTTTTGCACAATTTGGGGGTCAGTAAGATTTTTTTAAAGAAAATGATACTTTAATTTAGCAAGGATGCAATAAATGTATCAAAAGTGACAGTAAAGTCCTTTATAATATTACAAAAGATTTCTATTATAGCTAAATTCTATTCTTCTAAACTTCGCTCATCAAAGAATCTTGAAAACAATTATCGTTTCCACAAAAATAGAATAATCTTACCAATCCCAAACTCAGCTAATTTACTTACTGATTAGTGAACTAGATATAACTCAGTCTCAAGTTTTGTTCAAAAGTTCCTAAAACTTTTTTCTATTTCTAGATTTAAATTGGATTTTGAATCACAGGTTCAAATTTTGGATCCCACTGTATGTTACTTTATTGTTTGTAATTTTCTATTGGATCTTTATGACCAGCTGAACCAATTTTAACCCAGTAGTAACGTGAAACTTATTTATTTATTAAAATGGTACAAGGATTGGTTAAACAAGCTCACTAAACCCATGCACCACTTCACATTCCTTCACAGGACTCTCCAACTAACTCCATTTAAGTGTTACACTGGGCAAAATCACCCTTGCCAACCTCCAACACATCCCTCTGCAGATGAGAGTGAAGCAAGGTGAGGCACAGCCCACTGGCACTGCAGGCAAACCTGCGTTTATTTATAGGCACTTAACCCACTTTATATCACATTTGTCAATGTCAGCCCTGTGTCCTAATCTAGCCCTCTGTCAGCGCATCATTAGTAAATGCTGATCCCCACTCTACAAACACACACATACACCACATGGTAGAGAAGCAGCATGAGAACAGAGGTCTATCAGTCACCAAGGACAGGGATGGCCAGATCTTGAGCTCTTTGGAAGCGACTGCAATTATCGATTGTAAAAACTTGAACTTCAAAATACATGATGCGTAATGAAGATCAGTAATATGTGTCAAAAAAGGGGCCTCGTTTTTAATTCAGCGATCGTTTGACATTTCAGGCCTATCGTACCTTGCACTCCAATTGGTTAGATGGCGCAGCTATTTGCGGTGACACCGTATAGCAACTCACGTACGTGGCACTTTTCAGTCTGAAGCAACTGAATGGAAACAAAAGCACTGGTTAAGAGAAGCATTTTGAAATTGTTTTGAATGCATGGTCTTAAAAATGCAACACTTGTGCAGAAAAGCAGTCAAAATAACCAAAAAGCCCACCTCTAGCCCCTCTTGCACAGATCCTCTCAAATCAGCCAAAAATTACCTTTCTGCTTTCTCGATCACAATTTTTGGTTTCAAAATTTGGGATTCACTTTTAAATCAATGTCAAGCTGCTGCTGCTGTTGTGCATTTGTAGTTGCTGTATGTTTCTGCCAACCAATGGTGCAAAAAAAAAAAAAAAAAAAAAAAAAAAAACACCACCGTTTTTTTATTGGGTCTCCATGGACAAAAGGGAGATTTAAAGTGACACATCTTCACACCGAACAGCTGCAAATGCTGTATAAGCGACTCCCTGCAACTAGATTCAGTCACAAGATTAAAAGGCACCAGACGAGCCTATAAATAGGCAGAAAAAAAATCACTCAGAGTTAAATTTGGAGAACAGTTATCTGGATTTGAGAAGGGGAGGTTTAACTACCTGTCCTTGACTTGCTTGTCTTTGCTGGCATGTGACTTTCCACATTCCTATCGACAACACAGATCATACTATTGCGAAAATATACATACACATACACGTACAGAATTACACACATGCATATCGCTCTGGCACTCGCTTTAACTCTCCTCGTTTGCAACCCGGGCTTCTCCCTTATGGGCAAGGGTGCATCTATTTCTGCTGGGTGGTGGGTGGTTCCACCTCAGGACCACCGTAGTACTGGCTGCAGTTTGGGTCCCCCCTCACTTTCGGGGACGAGGGTATCTGGACACCAGTGTAGGGGTTGACACACCAACACTCGCCCCTCTGTCCATGGCTGGACATGTTGCACTGGAACACAAGAGATAGAAGATGATGAGAGACGGGCAGGGACACGGTGGATGTTGGGGGCTTAATGAAGCTCCTGGGTGAGTACGGGGTGGAGGCGCTGCCCCAAAACAGCCCTCCCGCCTCATTTGACCCAGCATGTCTCATTGAACCCTACTGAGAACTCCCAAAATGAGGTCATAATTGAACTGGACATAGCTGACGCTGAGACCCAAAATAGGCAAATAACTGATTCTCAATTTTGTCCTCCAATGGCAAAGAACAAAAACTGACAGTTACAATAATTTCAAAAGGAACAGGATGATTGCAACACAATTAAGTGTGGCGAGGTACACTGTTTTGTGCCCTGGGAACAGGGTTTTCATGTCAAAACAACAGACCTGTTTTCTTTTACAGGACACATTTGTGTTTAAGCTCCGACATGTCATGCCAGGAATATTATATCATAATTGTGAACATAATTGATAACTTATAACGTTTTCAGTCATCAAGCTCATCAAGACAAAATGGCTTTAGAAGTTAATATTTTATATTATATTTTTATAAAACATCATATATATTATTTTTATTATTTAAAAAAAAAAAAAACATTAAGACTTCTTATGAAACTCCTAAACTGACATGTGTGACATCTTTTTTTCTGGAAAAAGAATCTGAGAAGCAAAAAGTATATATAAAATAGATTATAAAAAATATCCATATGTGATTCTCTTTTCCTCTGATAATGTCTCTAAAAACCAAGTCAAGCCACAGGACAGATGGGCTAGTCAGTCAGCAAAATTTTCATTAGCTTGTAACTCTCAGCTCAGATACGGTTGCCTTGGCTTTGATAAAACAGACTTCTCTTTGGCTCCATCTTTGAGTCATTATTGAACCTTCTACATGGAATTGGATAATAAAACTGCAAGATGCTGCAGATTGTTGTGCAAAGGTTGTGCAATATCTCATATTCCTATTTCCCTATAGTGAAATTAACATCAGCTGCCATTCAAACACAAGTACTTTTGACCTGCAAAATGACTCAAATTGACAATGGACAAGAAGACTCCCAAAGAAAACCTATTTCAGCTGCTAATTTCTGACCATTATGATGTCTTTAAAAGGTTGAGTCGAATGTTGGTCTTTTCACCTGCTTAAGGTTGTACTGTCCTGTCTTGTCACAGTTGGGGAACTTCAGGTCATAAAGATTTTCCAAAGGTCCTTTGTTGTCATGGAATGTAATTCTGGAGATGTTCTCCAACACTCTATCCAGCTCCTGTTGACACTGGCTCTGTAAAACCAAATACACACACAAACATGCATCTGAGCATTTCTTCAACTCAATCATATTAAAATTTTGAAATATTAAGATTTTTACATTCTCACTAGTTTATTTTGTCAATCTCCATTGTCTAAAGTCCTAAATACACTCAAATAAGTCATATTTTCAAATTTTTTACATCAAATGCATAAGATTACAGCCTGAAATGATATACAAAAAATTTATTGTGAGGGTATGCTATTACCAGGCTTTGTTTTAGATTTCAGAAATCTCCTTTGCAAGTTAAAATAAAAATAAATGTATGTTGAAAGTATGCTGAAGTGAGATTTGCATTGCTAAACATCTGAGAAAATGTTAAATCCAATTAATAGCTTTTGTGATTTAATAAAATCTAAACCACGTGCATTTGAAAAGTAGCAAAATAAGTGATGGAGACCTGGTAAAATGTGGCAAAAGATAGAGTTAATGTGACTTTCATATAGCAAAAAGTTAGTTTTAATAAAAATCCTTAAAGAAAGACTTATATAAGGAGAGTGAGATAAACAGCAGGTCAGCGGCCTCATGAAACATTTGTGTGGCTGATATAAATCTCGTACTTGAGCTAATTTGCTGGCTTAGTTCTGCCTCCCCACCTCTTTGCAAGGACAGGCATCAGTATCAAAGACCATTCCTGTCTCCCGTTCCTTCTCTTTTTCCATATATCTCTATATGGCTGCTCCCTGCTTGGCCCAGGATAAGAGGGCACTGGGGGAAGAGGGCCTGCCAGGGATCTTATCCGTATCATGTGGATGAAAAGTGCTCTATCACAAAGCAGTGAACTGTCATCGGACATGCCGTCACCCTGACATTCTCCTTGAATGCCTGCTTTTCATGGGATACGTGACAGTTACGCTACTGATTTATGACCCCCACACAAAAGCTGTTTATTCGGATAGGATTTTTATTACCCTACCATTATCACTGGTTTGAATTTTTATGGCCTTGGCTTCTTCATTTTATTGCATCTACCTTTTTATAGTACTTTCCAACCTCCATTTGCTTTATCAACATATCATTTAGCCGTAGTAACTGTACTATTGCTTTCAGGTCGGCCCAAACCAGACCCAGTGTATGTACATACACTGCTGTATGTTTATGGTCACATCGATTGTCTTTTTCTAAAACTATTTCTTGCCCAATAGCGGTACAGAATATGCTCAATGAGGAGGAAAATATGAGCGGATGTAGGACTGTTTTCTTATAATGTTGTCATGCAAAACAAGCCCTACATCCGAGCTACTAAAAAAACTACCAGAACTGTTATTTACTTTAAGTTGTACTTAAAAAAAAAAAAAAAAGAAAAAGAAAAATAATTTGCCTAATGAAGTAAATTAGCAATAGATTTTGTCTATTGGCTTAAAACATTAGATGATGCCTGATAGAGATGCTGATTGGGGTGTTGCAGTGGTCACTTGGCTGAGGATTTTAGAGTCCAGGTAAAGCATGGTACAAGTCCAAGAAACGTTAATTAACTCTCTGTGGACTTGCATGATGGCCAAATTCGACAAGCACTGGCTCATTCCTTGTTTCAGCAGAGACGGCAGCCATTCGTTCTGCCTTTGCAATCCGAATGCAAGTGTACGCTATCACCGGGCAGTGTTTTAGACATTAGAAATCACTGGTTAATTAGGTAACTAAGGAAATGATCACGTTTTTAACTGAAAACATAGTGAAAATGGCACCAAAAAAAAAAAAAAAAAAAAGGCTTAATACAAAAAACACCCGAAAATCAGCTTACAGCAGTTTTTGCACAGCTCCAATCATGAAAATAACATACTGAAGCAATAAATTATACACTGACAAACAACCTCAGACCACAGAATTATAGCAACATCAAATACAGAGGGTTGTACAAAGGACATACCATAAATCTGAACCCCAGAAGACTGTGTTAGGAAAATTAATGTTTAGCTGATACAGAAAGGAGAGTATCTGTGTCATAGCCAGTGAGTGTGTGCGTGTGTTGTTTGAGCCTGTAGCATTGTATATGTGGTGTGTTAGTCTGATAACCAGAAGAGGGCACTGGCGTACTGAACACAGGTTTTTATTTCTGTTGGTCTAACATTCCTGTGTTGTCCTTTTGTACGACTCGCTTTAGCCATCACCAGTACTCAAGAGGGACACTCACCTGTCTGGGGTGAGGTGTTTTGGGATCATCCAGGGAGCTGTACATCCTGGTCCTCTTGTTGCTGTGATGCTGTTTCACAGCTATTTCCTTAATGTGCTGGTAGTTGTTTTCTTTGCCAGGCTTCTTCACTGGAGGGGACCATGTGCCATTTACTTCACCTAATGAAGGGAAGAGTAGGTTACAGGATTAAAAAATAAACAAAAGTTAATTATTTGTTTAAATAATTAATTAAAAGTTTATATGTAATACTTAAAAAAATAAGTATGATATAATAAAAAAAAGCATATATGTACTGTAGTTTAGTATTCTTCCATCATGGCCCATAAAATTAATTGTTTAAATAAATAAAGTACATATGCAATTCATACTGAAAAGTGAAATATATTATTTAAAAATGCACTTACATGTGTTACATAAATTAGAATTTTGAATTCTGCCACCTAAATTCAATTGAATTAAAATTAAAATCCAGAAATAGAATCACTTTTTAAAAGCTATTCTCAATTAAATTCTGAATGCTGCACAACCCTGTTAGGTTTGATGTTGCAGAACAAATTGACAATTTTTTTTTTTTTTTAATTTGGATTATCGCTCTCATGTCAAAGACTGCAAGACATCTTTTTTTGTTAGTGAAAACAAACCCGGGATCGGTGTTCTGGCAGTGCACCAAAGCGATGCAGAGAGAAAGTTAAAGGCTGGCATTAATGAAGATAATCATAGAGCCCTGTGAAGAGATATATGCTTTTTGTCAAAACGTGTCTGTAAAATCATAAGTGAACTACTAATAACAAAAATAGACTTTTATCCTTATTTAAAGGAATAGTTTACCTCCAAAAAAATAAAAATAATAATAATTACTTTCATTGTATGTTGAAAAGTTTTTCAAAATATCTGATTTTGTGCTACACAGAAGAAAGTCATACAGTTTGGAAACAGCATGAAAGTGACTAAATTATTTTAAATGAATTAATTTTATTTTGGGGTGAACTTTATGTAAAAATCTATATTTATAATTACTAATATTTCATTAATAATAATTACAAATAATTTTTAAATATCTTCACTACAACAACATTTCATAGCATTATGCTCAAAAATAAATAAATAAATAAAAACTACCAAATAACAAAGACCCTTCAAAAGTAATGACAAAAAGACAGTAAATGGGTTTGAAACAAAACCGACAGAACTATTCTTTTAACCCCTTATATTTGGGGGGGCATCAAAGCTCAGAGACCACTGAACAAACCTCTATGTATTTGATCCCGAATGTACTGTACAGCAAATATTATGTACTTTTGGACTTTTTATAGGGCAAATTAGCTGCATGTCCCTTTTGGTAATATCACTTGCACAGAGCAAGTCACTTGGACTCTAGCCAGCCCTTTGAAACTCTTGCCTGCATTCAAGTCTGCTCCTTTTCCTGGATTATCGACATTAAAAAGCAGAACCCTTAGGCCACAAGCCCAGAGCTGCTCGAATGAAGTCAACGCAGGGTGAGTATGGGAGCCTAGAGATCTGAAAGGGGGTGATCGCTCTGAGCATTGTCCAGCACCGAATACTGTGGAATAAAGTTTCAAGCCCAATTGTAAGGAACAGACCTAAGAATAGTGTCTGAAATAGCAGGCGACTTTGCCAGAGTTTGCCTCACTAAAGAAATTATTGGCGGGTGTGCTTCAGCAGACACCTGCCATTACGTCTCCTCGGAAGCATCCCTGTTCCACACTCTCATCCCTGGGCCTACACCAGCAACACTTCCCACTCACAGTTCCTCTCTCTTTCCAAAGGCTTAGTGTGTGGGCTGTGCGGTTGGGGAGTGGACAGGAACTCTTTCAAGGCCTGGGCCGGTTTCTCTCTCGCTTCTCCCAAGGAAGCATGACATGCTGTTGAAAAGTCAAGTGCCACTTGTGAAGTTACACTGACTCTGTTCCAAAACCTAGTGAGATGTCTATGTAGGGAGCATTTTAAGGCATCACAGACATACTTCTGGCACAAAACCTGTTTCAACGAGAAAATGTACACCTATCATACATAAAAATGCAATACCATAAAGCATTGCAGCAAGCTCAGTGGGAAAAGAAAAATATTAATTATAGATGATATTTAAATTTCTGCACTGATATTGATTACCAACATTTTCATCCCTTTAAACTGGTTGTTTAAAAAACAACTACTTGACTCGAAACCTAGAATTTGATCTTTGTAATGCATATAGGCAATCTGACCAATACTTATCGACCACTTACTTTTCTGACAAATTAGTAACATTTTCTATGAAACGTGAACATAATAATCAAAATAGGAAAGATAGGAAATAGCAAAAACACAGAGATTGAATAATCTTTACATCCATCATTGGAAAAATCTAATTTAGTAGGGCACAACCAACATATGTTTCATTCACAAACCAGCAAGTATCTCTATATGATATACATGTAAGGTGCTGTTCACATAAGATGTGTGTAAAAACAGCAAGATGGAATAAAACAGGGTCTCCTGAAACATTTTTAATAATTATTTGTAACATAAAAAAGTGCATATGGTGAACCATGTAAAAGAAATAAAATTAGTTTTAAATTATAGAGCTTTCTGTATGTGATGCACATGTAAGATGCTGTTAGGATGAATTCAAAAACATAGAGATGGAGTACAACAGGGTAACCTGATAGATTTTTAAAACAGCATTTATGATGTGACAAGCCAAAATAAATAAATAAATACAGTACATTTTTAAAAATTGTCTTAAATTACAGCACTTTTATTGTAGTAACTGTTATAGAAAAAATGAGAAACAAAAACACTCAAGGGCAGTCCTGCTCTGGTTGCATGCTACCACCGATAATTAAGCATTTTACATCTTCTCCTTCACTGCCGATTTGGTTTAATCCATGCATACTTTTCTAATGAGCTGAAACTGCAGGCTCTCTCCAGGATTTATCAAAATGCAGAGGTCTGACAGCAGGATTATAACCAGCCGTATTGGTTTACAGTACACAATCTACTGATATATACAAACATGCACTCAGCAACACGCCACATGAAGCTCTTGTAACCAGTAAGCTCTGGTCAATCTGTGTACGAACTGAGGCACGGTGCATGCTGGGAAGGCAACCCAAAGACACTGACATTGATTGAAACCTGTCCACAGTTTACCCATCTGGTTAAACATTTACAGAAAATGCTTTTTCAACCCACACGGCTAGGAAGAGCGAGCCGAGCGGCCATGTTGTTTTTCCAAACAGGCTGCAGCGAGCACGCTGGCTCACAGAATGTGTCAGTTTGAAAAAGTAATGCAAGAAAAACATAAGCAGCTGTGATGCCCGTAAAGCCAGCTCGTATCTGGCGCTCTTTATTCCTTGCATAACCATGTGGCCTTTTGTGAAGGTTGTAACTTCAAGGACCTGCTGTACCACGCGACATTAATAAACAACAGTGTAGAATGTAATTTAATTTCCTTTCTTTTGTGGAACTACTCGACTCACAGGAAACCTACAGTATGCCAATGTCCGGCAAAACAGGACCAGGTGTCGAAGGGTTTTGTCAAAGCTAACTGTTGGTTTTGGTGGGTGCAGAATGACTTCCTTTGGGAAGTGTTGTTATTGTTAACTAAAAATAAACTATTAAAAACTAAATAAGGTAATTAAAATAAGGTTGAAATAAAATATAAATATTGAAGTACTAAAAATACTGATTGGAACAGTGTGAAAATGAATGCAAGAGCTAGCTGACATCTTTCCCCAATAACCACAAATATAAAACCACTTCTACTGTTCTGTTCTACAAGAACTTCCACTGGTGTCCCCTATGTGTCCTCCACATCATTAAAACATCTGTTCAGTGTCTTAACATTTCGCACTCTCTCTGATTCCACTTAAGAAAATCGTTCTGAGAAGTAATTTGTCACTATCCCCTAGGAGCAGTTCCCTGTTTTTTCTCCCCCATTTGATGAAAAAGCGTTTAAGATTTCATTCAACCTAAACTACCCGCCCTGAGCCTCTTCTCAATGCACGGTGGATGCCAGCACTTTTCTCTGTCTTTCTCTTCTACTCTCTTCTACTCTCCTCGCTCTCTTTTATCTTTTCTGTAATTGCATATGCAAAGACTAAACAGCGATGTTGTACGGTCATAAATCAGAGGCCTGCTGAGGGAGCCTCAATGACTCAGCAGCCACTGTGCACAAAGGAAATGTTCTCTGCAGACGAATGAGTTTCAGTCCTCGAGTTTGTGCATGAGTGTGTGTGCTTTTTCTGATAATTTATATACTAAATATAGATTTCAAAAGTTTCTTGAGTCATGCAGGTATTCAAAGGTGCTTCTGAGATAAAAAGTTATACATGAATACAATTAAATAAAAAATGGAGTCACTTAAAAATCTGCATGCAAATAAACAAAAATGAAAAGAGCTGTATAGATATCCACTTTACATATTAACACTCGGTATAATAACATGCTCACATTACAAGCAGATATCAATATAGTATGATCAACATTGAGTCATTTCAAATTCCGATCGGTGACGTTCAAATTAAAACAAAACTTTCTCTTTCACTAATGCATGTGTGAATTTAGTATCTGTCAATATGAATGATCCTTAAAATGATAGTTCACCCCCCAAAAAATATGAAAATTCTGTCATCTTTTACTCACCTTCATGTCATTCTAAACCTGAATGCATTTATTATTCTGTGGAATAAGCAAGAAAATGTTTTGAAGAGCATTTTGGGTGAACTATGCCTTTAAGGTTCTAGTATTCCTCAACAGCAAGCAATTTGATAATCAGTTAAAATTTGACAAATATAATGACCTAGTTTCAGTGTTAAGATTTGAGCCTTTGAGGAAACAGCTTGAAGTCAAAGTTTTCCTCAGGAAATGCCATGGATTCATTTTGTGATGTACTGTTGATCTCCATTTGGCACCATAGCAACTACAGCCTCCTGAGTGTCAAGGACTGCCTGAGCTTCAGCTTTAGACAAGTGGTTGAGCAACAAGCTTATAAAACAGTGATAACACACTTGGAACAGTGCTAAGCGTGGGTTTCAGGAAGAGGCTTTGCTAAGTAGAGCTGTCATTAGTTTACAGAAAGAATGTATTAAAAACTCTGAAAATGCTTGCTTTGGCCGTGCAAACCAGGATGTAACTTAATCCTCAAGCTCTCTTGAGATTATTTCCTTCTAGTAAGGTATCATAGCGGTACCAACATGTTAAATTACCCCAACCAAGAATGAAATGGCAGGTTACACTGTGGTCCTAAACAATATTCCAATGAAGAGCATTTCACCACATTGTACATAACATCTGAACATGATTTTAGTTTTAGATAAAGCATATATTGTTTATTTTATAACCCGCTTGCATTAAACATGAAAATGCCACTAGATAACATTGTGTGTGTGTGTGTTTATATATATATAAAACTATATATTTTTAAATATTAACTTTTAATAACTGAATAATAACTTATTTCAAAATTGTCAGATTATAATATTATATTAATGGGTTAATTCACCCAGAAATTAAAATTAGCCCATCTATAAAAAATAAAAAAAAGTGTCTCACACGGCTCCGGGGGGTGAACAAAGGCCTTCTTTAGCAAATCGATGCATTTTTGTAAGAAAAATATCCATATTCAAAACGTAATCATCACTTTAATGTAGCTTGAGCCAACAGTTGTACACAGTTCCAGGAGCATGACGTATGAGGTCAGCTTTGCGCATGCGCCGGTGAGTCTCGTGCAAACCAATGTTTGTTAACAGAAGCAAAGGAAGCAGTTTCCTTACTTTAGCAAAGGAAAACCAGTCTCCTCTTGGCTTATGTAGAAATCCTCCGACATTCTTCTTTAAAAATCCTCGTCTTCTACATCTAATTAGTGACTGTTGTTTTGTTTTGATCTCTCCCCTGCACTTCCGAGTCGTCACTTATGAGCAAGTTGACCTCCATACGTCATCCGCCCAGAACTGCTTCAGTTTACAACAGTGAACACAAGCTAGATTAAAGTGATCATTACGTTTTTAATATGGATATTTTTCTTACAAAAATGCATTGATTCGCAACAGGAGGCCTTTGTCCACCCCACGGAGCCATGTAAGACACTTTTTTTTATGGATGGGTGCTTTTTATTTAACTTCTTTTGGACTGATGCATGCAACACCCGCCGAGTGCCATGAAACAGCTTGAAAGATCAAAGACAATTTTTAATATAACTCCGACTGGATTTTTCTGAAATCCATATACACCTAGGATGACTTGAGGGGGGGGGGGGGGGGGGGGGAGTAATTTATGGGCTAATTTTCATTTTTGGGTGAACTAACCCTTTAACCTATTTAAATATATCTAAATTAAATAACCTATTTAAATTATATAATTTAAGACTTTAATTGGCAGTGCAAAAATACCAAATAATAAAATTAAAACTAAATGCTATAAATACTAGAAACTATAAAATACTGAAAACACTAAAACTAACAGTTATAGGGTGAAAACGTACAAAACTAACAGCACATAACATAAAAAGAGTTCAGATGCAAAAGCTTCTCAGTGCCGTCTGAAATTGTCATCTAAAATTAGCATTTTTATCAGGCTCCTATGCTGAGGTTCAGTAATTCTACTTTAATGGCAATGTATAGGTCATTTTCTATGCCATTAAAGTGAAATAGCTGAACATAAATACAGGAGCCTGATAAAAATGCTAATTTTAGATGAAAATTTCAGACGGCACTTAGAGGCATTTGCATCTGAACCCTTCATACTGTTCTGGCGCTTTTACACCAAAACATTTTTTTTATATTACCTATAAAATCACCAATATAAAAGTTACAAATCCTAATTCTTCTCAGGCATAACAAAATGGGTCTGCTGACAGGAATGTAGCTTTGTGCAGAGAGGTATAAACACAGCCTCACTGCTGCTAGATTGGTATTCTGTGCACTAATACCTGTTGCAGTCAAAATTGACATTTTCATGTGTATCAGTTGGGCAGGCAGGCAGCCAGCATTACAGCACGTAGTGAAAGATGGCTGGATGTGTCTGTATTTTGCTGACACTCCATCATCTCTCTAGTCTGTGGGGGGTTGTCCAGGATGGCCTTGGGGAGAAAAGACAGACCATTTTTTTGTGTTTTTTGAATTGCTTGTTTGACACCATGACACTCCAGATACCCTAGAGCAAAAGTAAAGTCAGGCCGCCTACAAGGAGGCTCTGGTGTCACAGGTCTCGACAAGCAGCCACCTCCCAAGGCATCCCCACCGCAGGCACTGGAAAGGTGTTGAAGAGAGCGTGTCTCAGCATATCAGACCCCAAAGGGATCCAAGGGCAATCCCAGTACACACGATACAAGGAGAAAGAGGAAAGGACTGAAAAACCAAACATGAGATACAAACCGCTAGCTTGAATAAACATATGAGATATATTTTTAGTATGGTGGTGAGGAGGCTGGATTTTCTGAAGGGAATCAGTGCAAAAGTTTACAGGTGCATCTCTTTACCTGCATTTAGCTATGGTTGTATTGATATATTTTTAGTATGCATTTTATTTTTAAGTATATTAATTGGTGTTATTTTGGATTCATCAGACTATGTTTCCTGGTTTTGTCATTTTGTCATCATCCAAATTGAGTTGAATGATGACATCAACAATGAACTGACTTTAACTAAAAAATTGACTGTTTACTACTGTCCGACTGTTTACTACTGTCCTACATTATCGACACAATATTTTCTGGTTTAACACTGTTAAGCTGTGTTGACACATCTGTATTGTATATTTATGTAAAACTACATAAATAAAGGTGACTTTACTATCAGAAGCAACTTATTGTACACTGATGCTCGCTTTGAGCGGTGTTGATACAGCTCGAATGAAAAAAAAATAAAAAATTGCGATAACTGATGTAAAAATATTAGATGAAAAACAAAAGAAAATGTTAGGCTAAATAAAAATATTTCAATAATAATAATAATAAATTTAAAAATCAATTGCAATTACTAAAACTTAAACAATATTAAAATGAAAACTGAATGAATATATATATATATATATATATATATATATATATATATATATATATATATATATATATATATATATATATATATATATATATATATATGCCAATTCATAAAATTAATAAATACCATAATAGTATATAAATAATTAAAAAATTACACTGGCTTAGAGAAAGATGATGAAGTATTTTCTTTTTTTTTTATTATTATTATTTACTCACCCTCCTGTGGCTTTTTCATTCTTTCATGCAGCACAAAAAATTATGTCAGGCTTAATTTTGAGTGATTTTCATTCCTCACAAATTGCCAAGCCCCCAAAAGCTCAAAAGTATGAAGAACAGACCAAAATTTAGGACGTTCACTGATCTAACCAAAGTTCACAATCACAGATATAATTTGCGCTATATTCCAAGTCACCTAACTTTATATTAATAATATTCACCTCTGCTATAGCTTTGAAATCTCATATGCAGTTGAATATATTCAAACCTACTGTAAAGGTATGCTTTACATGCAAGAACCAATGGTGTTTGCCATCAAATCTGGTGTGACATCTAAATATTCCAGCTTGTGTTCACTTAAAAAATGACCAGATTTGTGAACTCTTTAGATTAGTGAATAATGGCTTAGATTTCAGTCTGCTCTTCGAGACTTTTAAAGAAGTTGTATATAATTTTATGGTGCCTTTTGTATGTTTAAACTGTCATCATTTGGAAATAGAGCAGTTCTTTTTGGTTGGAAAAACATGAAGATTAATAAATGATGACAACATTATGTCCTTTAAAAATCCTTTAAGTGCCATGCTAAAGGTCAAAATGATGACAGAGGCCCTCAGTTGTGTGTTCACACACACTGCAAAATAGTTCTTCTCAAAACCCTGGAAATGGATAAAACATATTCTAGACTTCTTGAAACTGATCCAAAGTTATAGCCAAGGGAATATTATGTAAGCCAGCATCTGGGTACTGGTTAAGTGTCATTACTAAAGATGTTCCTCTCATCAGTTCCTAATGCATGCTGGATCATATTTGAGGCAGCTGCCTATGAACAATGCTAACTACAGGTGGTGCACTATGCTCACAGTTGAGGCCATGCACAAATCTACAGTGAGTTTTCAGATAATTAAGAGATGCTCAGTGTGATGAAACTACAGGATTCTGAATCTAATCCACCAGCCGCAGTGCGGAATGAGCATTCATTTGAGATGCAATGCCTGGGTGCCAAATCACAACATTTTGTTAAAGCTATACTGATGAGAGGCCATCCAGTAAAACACAAAGGCATGCAGAGAACACAAAGAAGAGGATCAGAGGTCCTGGATGTAGCACCTTGTAGTGAGTTTTCATTATTACAACATTCATTCAGAGTTCACTGCATTTAACGAGCCTTAACAGACATCTGTGTTTTCTGTTAAGCAGAAACAAAAGTACTGGACATGAATGGACACTGGTCTTTTTCTAACAAGATTTCCACAAGACTTTCAGTAATCATACTCACAGGATTAACTGGTTTGATGCTGATTTTGACTTGTTCTCACAGAAAACTGTGGGAAAAGAAAGTTACTGACCATGCACCTCGCTGCCAAGTTATCTGCCAATTGGAGTTTTGATTAAATGGTTAGTTAAATGATTTTCTCATCATTTACTCACCCTTACATTTTTCCAACTCCAACTACTTTATTTGTTCCAGAAAACATTAAGGAGATCTAATGCAGAATATCTGAGCTTCTGTTTTCTACACAATCACAGTAGATGTTGATTTATATTGCTAGGCTGCAAAAAGCAACATAAAAGTATAATTTAAGAAGTCCTTGTGACTTAAAGGGGAATTCACCTTGTGGGGTTTTAATAAATGTTGGCTGTCTATGCAGTAAAAAGGTTCTTTTTTTGTTTGTTTGTTTTGTTTTTTAAATCGGTGCTAAAGAGTACACATTGTTCATTTGCATATACTACCAACACTGTAACAATACAAAATTTGTTGAAAATTGGCAAAGTACAGTTTATCTGCTATTTTCAAAATCTTCGAGAGCCAATACAAATATCATTTGCAGTCGTCTTTGTATGAAAAACAGAAGCTTTGACATTCAGCCTAAAATCAAACATTTTATTTTTCACAGAACAACAAAGAAAATAATACAGTGCCAGAAAAACATGATTGTGAGTAATGGTGAACTTTAACTATCTTTAGAGCTGGCAGTATATTCTGTTTATTAGAAACCTGCGTTGGAATGGCTTGGAAATGAGCAGATTAATTGCCGGTGCTGGGCAACCCTGTTGCTTTGTGTTTACTGGTATCCCGAAATACACCACCCAAACACCGACCAAACAGATTCACAAGGGTGCCTGGACGGGCCTCAAAGTTCAGCGTGAAAAAGTCCAATTTGTGCCAGGCGACATTAGCCTTTCACCCTTTGATTTCTTGGAAAATTCAACAGCACAACAGGATAACGGCTGCCAATTTGTTTCAAAGCAGAGGCATTTGGCACCATTTAGTCATCAGTAATTTGAAAATTCTTTATTTTATTTGAAAACTAGGTCACATATTTTAGTTGCATGGCGAGGGGTTGAAACTGCTCATCCTGGCCTCTAGAGCAAAAGACATGGCCTCTGTTGACACCCACATGGGATTATACAAATGATATTATCAAGGCAATGGGCAGCAGTGTGCATAATACACATAATTAGGAATATTTTCTCAATTCAGATAGAACTAGTCCCTGAGGAAGTTTTAAAGGTGTGTGTACAGTTTCCTGGCTGAGTGTGTTTAGTGATGTCCACATACAGACACTCGCACCCAGCTACTTTAGTAAAAACTCTTGAAAGTTTTAAGTTGTCAGTCACTTTCCACCTTAAAGGAAAATAGACAAAAAAAATCCCATTCTTCAGGGACCACCGCGTTAATGCATAACGCATAAAAAGGAAGAAAAGGGGTTAATGCAAATAAAAGAATGGCAAACATCACAGTGTCAACAGTTTAACAGGTGATAAGCTTGTGTTCTTACTGAGGGGATCAATGGTCCCATGGTCAACTGAATTTCAACACTGGTCATCTTACTGCACCCTAAAGCCTTGGTTTCAAAAACACTGCCAAGATGTTATAGATCTTCAACTGCTTCTAAATGAGGTTACAAAAGCAGTTGACCTCAAAAGTCTAAGGCTGCTGCTTACTGATCTAATCTGACTGGATCAAAACCTAATGACTATAATGATAAAAGCATAGTTAATATTCAAGTAAATATAAAATGGTTTCCACAAATTTTGACAGTGAGTTTCCATAGGCTTAACATAACTAGAACAACTCGGACCTGCAGCGACAATAGAAATTTCCATGACTTTTCCAGTCATTTATTACCGAATAAACCCTGTTCCCACCGGCAGCGACCTGCACTGATGAAAAGACCTGAACTCAGTGACCGCTGGTGACAGGATGTGGGTGTGTCCAGCAACTCAACAAGAGAAAAAGTTGAGAAAAGTTTAACTTTTGCAAAACTGGATCACCATGTTATGTAGATATTTTTTCCCACAAGCTACATACTGCTCTATAAAAATTACAATTTCTAAAATCCATTCCAAAATTATTACTTTAAACTCTATTTATTATTATTATTATTATTATTATTTCCATGAATAACCATGACTTTTTAATAGCCTAATGGATTAATTCCCATGACTTTGCCAAAGAAATTCCAATTTTATCACTCCCTGACATTCCCAGGCTTTCCACTGCATTTTCCATCATGTACTGATATAAATAAAATCATGCACGTATGAGCAGATGCACCAGAGGCAGTTAAGACAGAAGTTGGTGATCTAACAAAGGGGCTATATAAATAATCAAACAAGATGGTGGAGAAAAAGGGTGCCAGAACAAAGACCCTGCACTAATATATGACTCGGGGTTGATTTCCCAATTCCTGACACATGAACGGGAGAGGAGACATCAAAGTGCAGCATCATCCGTGTGATATGCATACATTTCGGCAGTGGCTGTGCATCAATTCATGTTCACAAACAAGTCTGGAGACTCACCACTGTGCCATGACTCCTGGTTGGTCATGATGGGCTCCAGGTCCACTTTGTTCTCGCATCGCCCGAAACCCTGTATCAGCTGCTCCAGCGGTAACTCTGAATTCGCGCTTGGATAACACCTCAAACCGCTGCCGCATCTCGGCGTGTAGACTCCGCACAGCTCGCCCTTCTGCCGGGCGCAAACCGGACAGCAACCGCAACCCGGTTCCCTGACGATCTCGCAAGAGGTGGTGAGCTTGGGACACGCCGCCTGGCGCTCCGCGGTGCAGCTCGGGCAGCGGAACACGATCTCCCCGAGCGAGCCGTGCACGAGCAACAAACTGCAGAGCAAAGCAGAAAACATGCCGTTATCTTTAAGTCTGACAGATGTCGGGATTCTGCAGGCGACTTCAGGTGGAAAAGTAAAAGTGCGTTTGGGAACAGGTGAGGTTCGCCGGAGAGCTCTGCTGGGTCCTATTTGCTGTCATGTTACTCCGAAATGACATCACGTCAAAAGCTAGTCAAAGTCAAATAACGTTACAGAGAAATAGGCTTAGTCGAAAAAGTGCGGCTGTTTCCCATTTCAGCTGCGAGGGATACACTGCTTGTTTTGGAAAAAAGTGTTTGTTAGCGTGTGTTTGTTATGGTTGCCAGTGCTGTTATGTTTCTTAAGTTTAAATTACTATAGTAACAGTTCCAGCCAGAAAAAAAAGAAAGAAAGAAAGAAAAACTGATTTGACTTCTACGTTTATTTTTATAACAATAAAACCAACCAATAGACGTTTCTCTCGCGCTATTGACCTTATTTAGCTCCGCCCATTTTCAGCGCCGCGCTAGGTGTCCTCTGTCTTCCGTTTGTATTTCCACAACTTTAAAAGGTATGGAATTACTTTTGTGCCAATAAAAATGTTTTTTTTTTTTTTTTTTTTTTTTCAAGAAACTTATCAAAATATAAACTGAATAAAATGTCTTTGAAACAGAATAAAAAAAAAAATAAAAAAAAAATAAAAAAAAAATCACAGGCAAAATCTTTGACTTCATTTTTAATGCCCTGCATGTTTTGCTAACTGTTTTCTCCTCTTTCTTTAGCTTATCTGTACTTACAAATGGGCTTCCAGAGTTTTCATTTATGCTTCTGAAGTTAAGGTTGTATGAATTATGAAGCAAAAAAATCTTTTCGGGCTACTGACATTTGTTATGACTTACGCTTGTAACATTATATTGCTCATGATAACTTTCGTTAACAGCGATGCTAAAAGTAAAGTTCCAAAGACAAAATTGTAAAGATGGCTTCGTGCTTGTCTATCTGACATGTAAGGTCTATATAAATTGTATTTATTTGTACTCCACCCCAAAATGAAAATTTTGTTATTAATCACTTACCCCCATGTCGTTCCAATCTCTTAAAAGTTTTTGTTCATCTTCCGAACACAATTTAAGATATTTATGATGAAAACCGGGAGGCTTGTGACTGTCCCATTGACTGCCTAGTAACTTGTCAAGGTCCAGAAAAGTATGAAAGACATCGTCAGAATAGTCCATCTGCCATCCGTGATTCAACAGTTACATTGTGAAGCAACAAGAATAATTTTTGTACACGAAGAAAACAAAAATAACAATTTTATTCAACAATTAGTCTCATCTGTGTCTCTCCACATCACCATAGCGCCATTTTGGAGAATATCGCTGAATGCAAAATGCATACGCTATCATATTCTCCAAAATGGTGATGCGGAGAGACACAATTGTTGAATATCATTATTTTTGTTTTATTCATGTACAAAAAGTATTCTTGTCACTTCATAACGTTACTGTTGAACCACTGATGGCAGATGGACTATTCTGATGATGTCTTTCATACTTTTCTGGACCTTGACATTGTAATTTACTAGGCAGTCAATGGGACAGTCACAAGCCTCCCTTCATCCAAAATATCTTAAATTGTGTTCCGAAGATTAACAAAGTTTTTACGGGTTTGGAACAACATGGGGGTATGTGATTAATAACAAAATTTTCATTTTGGGGTGAAAATCAGGGGGGGTACTCCGGGTTCGGGAGAAATTACGGAGCACTGAGCCCTCTCCCTGGACAGCACGCCAATTACTATGCATACCATTTATCCCACTTTATTATCTGCAGAGCGAACTCGTGAATAACGTTGGTATGTTGGCGAAATGTAAATGTAGTGGTAGTCCACTTGTAGTCTCTAGAAATATACTTGTATTAGAGAGACATTTGTTTTTAATGTTTTCTGAAGAGAATATCAGTGGTGGTTGATTGTAAAAATTGGCCGACCATAATGCTAGATTGTTGTAGGTGATTGCCATAACATTGCTATGCAGTTGCCAAGTTGTTTTGAGTCGTTTAAGCATGTTGCTATATGAGTGCTATGGTGCTGTAGGGGGTTGGTAGGGCATTGATTATTTAAAGTAAAAACAAACCTTTCCTCAATAAGCCATGATTAGAGATATAGTATTCATGTCAGAAGAACAAACACCAGGGCTCTCATTTATAAAACTCTCAGTAGATTTCATCCTAAAAATGTACGTATTCACAAAAGCTAGATTTTGCGTACACACAAAAGTTTTCAGATTTTATAAAACCATGCGTACGCCAGAACCTGCACAAAAATCCCTTTATAAATCCCAGTCAGGGGAAGATTGTGCATACATGCATCTCCACCTCGTCTCCTGCCTGATGTATGTTTTTATGTGCCAATTTTCTTAAGATGTAGGCTAAAAGAGGTTTGTAACCTATGTTTAAATGTATGTAAACCTATGTCTCATGGCACTTTTTTCGTTTTGTCAGTGTTTTTGTTTTTTGTTTGTCATGAACCATTTCGCCGCTGTCACCCTGCTGTGCCTTGAGCAGGGAAATCACTCCCTCAAGGAACACCTGGAGGAATTCCTCAGTCTTGCTCATCAGACCACCTTCCAGGATGTCTGCCTCAGTACGGTCCTACACACCAGCCTCAACACCGCCACCAGAGCGCAGTTGTCCAGGGAGGGTCCACAAGGGAGCTTCACGGATTATGTGGTGTAGGTTCTGGTCACCTGTAGATCATCCTTGACTTGGAGCAGCTGACGATGACACCAGCCCCACTCCTAACCCAGTTCCCAGCCAGACACCGAGTGTCTGCCAGAGTCCACCGCAATGGAAGTGCCATCGTGAGAAGAAGCGATTGAGCCTGCCATCGCCCTGGAGCCTGAGCCAATTGATGCATTTGACCTGAGGGGGGAATGGGGGGGCAACACCACACATGCTGGAGGGAGTTCTTGTGGAATACGAGAGGATGGATGGGAGTCCCGCCAACCCTCCCACCAATGAGAGTGACTGTTTACTGGATTTGGACATTGTTTTTCAATTTGGAGAGTCAGAGACTTTGCTTCCCCTAGCCTGCCTAAATCTGTTTATGTGTCTGACTCGCTGGTCCCGCCCCAGTCTCCCTCTCCCACTTCCTCTCCAAACTGTCAGTCCACTCTACCTGGGTCGGACTTTGTCAGACCTCCGCTGCGGACTTGCAGACTGTCCACTGTTCTCTGGCCCTCCACCCCTTCAGCTACAGCCCGCTCCACCCTCCCTCAGTTTATATGATAATTTTCTTTCCTGTCAATTGAATTTTTCTAGATCTACAGCACCCCTTTCAATCTAAAGGAAGTTTTATATTGGTTAAATCCCAATCAGAAAGATTGAAATGTTCACATGAAGGCTTTTCACTCAGTTGAGCCATCAATCTGTTAATAAACTGATTATTTCGGTGCATTTAAACATAGTTACTGTTGAGACGAATTATGCACCGAAGTTTAATACATATAGTGAGGTGTTTGTTCAAAACTTGTTCAAACCTAACCCTGGGCAATAGTAATAGCAATGCTTACATAAGCATGCACCACTGAGTGAGTGAGTGAGTGAGTGAGTGAGTGTGGCCAAGTGTGGTGTCCCATACAGGGCCGGCCCGAGGCATAAGCGAACTAAGCGGCTGCTTGGGGCCCCTTGGCCACCAGGGGGCCCCCCAATCATTTTTTTTTTTTTTTTTTTTTTTACAATTAAATAACTTAAGTCATATAAATGAATGAATGAATGAATGAATGAATGAATATGAATAGATAAATGAATAATTCAAGACAAAAAAATTCTGATTTGCTGACAACTGCTGCTGTGTCTGCTAGCGTTTGAGTCATGCGCAATTGCGCATAGACACCTCGCGTGTATTGACAATTCGCGCCGGCGCGCAAGTGCGCGTCACTGACTGTAATAAATGATAAGCCATGTCAAAAAAAAAGGATGTATCCCTCTGGTGCCGAAAAGAGAAAGAAGAAAAAGACAAGAGGAGGAGAAAAAAAGAGCAAGATAAAGGTATGTTTGCATGATTATTTACAGTATGTTTTGTGCAGCAGCAGCACAAATTGTGCTCACGTCACTTGAGGTAGCAGCTAGTCATGACTCGTGATCTACTGCGGTCAAGCCAGCTGCGGTTTGAAAGTACTTTTTTTTTTTTTTTTTTTGGTTTGTGCGTCTAATCGTGCGATATGGGTGCTGGGAGCGGTCAAAATGGATGTAAAGAAGCTGTCATAACTGCGTTTCCTTTATACTTTTGCTGATATTTTCAATAGTTCACGGGTGACCCAAAAAAAATAAAAATTCTACATAAACCGTAATTTAACCCTAAAAAGAACTTAAAGGTACATCAGAATATTTATTTATTGCTATGTTATGTCATGATATAAATAATACAATTTCGTTTTTTTTTTTTCAAATGACTTGAACATTGAATTAATGTTTGTGAATACATTGTTTTTTTGTACATTAACATTTGTATTGTACATTTATTAATATACATAATTTATCAATGTTATATATATATATATATATATATATATATATATATATATATATATATATATATATATATATATATACATATATATTAACATTGATAAATTATGTATTGCGTTTGTGTGTTGTCTGTGTGTGTATACCTTTCGACTAATAGTGACCCTGACTATTGCTGTATTCATTTTCAAGTTCAATCTATTATACAATTTCTGTACAATTTAAAGGCAAATCACTCCAAAACTCAATGTGCATTCTCACTCTTTTCTCATAAAAAGCACTTACTTGTAAAAAGCTTTCCTTAAAAGGTTTGCTCATTTTTCCAATTGATTACTTTTAACAGTGACCCTGAATATTACTGAATTATCATTTACTGTATAGTTTTGGAGAAAATTAATTGCAAAATCACTCCAAAAAAGTGCATTCTAGCAGTTGCACCATTACCCATTTTCAAACACTCATAAAAATCTTTGCTTTATAGGTTTGCTCATTCTTTCAGTTGGTTCCTGTTCTTGTGATCCTTATTATTACAGTATTAAGTTTCAAATATTTTTATTGTGTAAAAATTAATGGCAAATTCACTCCAAAAAACAAAGTGCATTCTAGCAGTTGGACCATTTCCCATTTTCACATTTGAAAATTATTTATTTCATGTTTTTTGTGACAGGTTTGTATTCAGAAGTTTAAGAGTAAAGTATTTTATTTAAGTATCATTATTTTATTATTTATTTTGTATTAATACATAACCTCACTGTATTCATTTATAATGTAACATTATAGCGTGACATTTGTGTCAATAATCTTCAAGCACAGGTGACTCCGTGTGGTGGGAGGGGGGCCCCCAAATCAAATTCTGCTTAGGGCCCCCAAGAGGCTCGGGCCGACACTGGTCCCATACTCAGAATTTGTGCTCTGCATTTAACCCATCCAAGTGCGCACACACAGCAGTGAACTAGACTTGTGCTGGTATTCGGTAATGCGATATATCACGGTAATGAATATGCACGATATTGTTATCGTGGGCACTTCCAAATACCGAGAATAATTATATATTACAAATTATTCAGAATTTGAAATGCATTTTAAGAATACTTTTCCCATCAACTGGTCAAAATGCACAACACCGTTTGTATGCTGCTTTAAAGACCTGTGTGAACTCTGATGTAAACAAGCACGCACAAGAAGCACATGGAGGAACACGCGCTGAATGAAAGCACATTCACTCTCTGACAGCAGATGGCGCTAAACTGCAGAAACTGCAGCCCTTACCCTGGAAACCCCATAAATAAAAGCAGCTGCTACTTTCTAAACATTTAAATAATATAAAATAATATTTAAATATTTCCATATTTTTTTTTTTCCATTTTAATCTGTACTATAACATGTCCTAGATATTGTTTGAAAGTGTTTTGATTCTTTATTGTTCATTAACACTTTTCATTAGGGTTCATTAGTTAACAAACTGCCAATGAAAAATTCTTCTGAACATTCATTAATCTTAGGTATTCCAATATTTAATAACACATTGTTAAAATCAAAAGTTGCAACTGTGTTATTTAATGAGCTAACATGAGCTAAGACTTGTATTTTTTAACAAAGATTAGTAACTTCTGTAGCAAATGTAGCTATTGCTCATTGTGAATGTTAATGCATTAACTAAGGTTAACTAATGAGGTCTTATTGTAAAGTGATACCTATGGGTCTTTAAAGTTCTTTTGCACTTTAATCGGTGTAAAATTTTTAACTTTAAATATATTTTTTTGTATTGCTTTATTGCATTTAAATGTTCAGTTATTTTTGTTATAAGAAAAAAGTTATTTAACCTGTTATACTGTATTATGACCACTTTTTTAAAACTTAATTTCAATACCGTGATAATACCGCACACCGTGGTAAAACATGATCAATTAATCGCAACATGAAAATTTGATACCGGCATATCCCTACAGTGAACACACACCTGGAGCAGTGGGCAGCCAAAGCAGTTGCAGATTCGGTGCCTTGCTCAAGGGTCTCACCTCAGTCATGGTATTGAAGGTGGGAGAGAGCCCCACCTACAATTCCTGCCGGACCTGTGACTCGAACCCACGACCTTCGGGTTACAAGTCTGACAGATTTAAGTGGTTTTGCTGATGAGTGCACTTGTTAATTTATTTTGGCTGCCACTACTGTTATTTTTCTGGACTTGGCAGAAAATCCTGGGCTTGACAATAACAGCTGTAGCTAATTTGTTATTTAGTTTATTTCTTTCTGTTCCCAAATCACATATCTCTCTGTATGAAGTTGTGCTGTTAAACAGGCTTCTGCTACCCCATGTGTCTGTCTCTCATGGTTGCTGTAGAGACTGAATGTTGTTGATCACTGTTGATTTATGAGCACAGAAACAGCCGCTGACTGAGTAACTCTAGCCTGTAGTAACAAGATGTCAGGCATAAGGATTCTTTGTTTAATGGATTGTCTATGATTCTATGGCTTATTCATGCATGTGTGGCCCGTGGCTTATGAAAGAGACATTGGAGACTTTAGGCTGAAGTCTCGATTAGCCCTGAATATACAAATCACTGTATATCATCAGGAAAAGAACACATACAGTCAAATTTGCTCAACAAACCATTTGTCAGATGTAACGTTGAGTTTTTAGTTTGCTTTATGATGGAAAAGATTAGCTGAATGATTATGCCAGTTATTTTTGGACTAGTTGTACTTCAGTTCTGTTAAAGGAATATTTGTTCCTTTTGAAGTCTGTATAGAAAAGGGCCGTTCAAAAATTCTCAGTGGAAAATAAAAAGCAACATGCAGGTTTGAAAGGGTGTGAGAGTAAATAAATGAGCAAATTTTCATTTTTGGGAGAACTATTTCTTTAAGAGAAGATGGAGAGATTGAAATGGAGTGAAAAAACGGCATGAACCTGAGCAGCTGCTGTATTACACAATGTCTTTCCAAGGTCACCAACCGGAATATCAAAGAATTCCCACTGCACAGCCTACAAGCCTCGTCTATGTATAAACATCCTCAGAGATGGTGTTCTTGTGCCACACTAAATATGACATTTATTCTCACTAAAAATAAATCTGTGTGTGTGTGTGGGAAACAGTCTCTTTTTCGTCTTTAGTGAAGTTTTCCGTAATTAGAAATTTCCTCTTCAAAACATTAGGCACAGAGATTCTTGAAGACAGCTGCGGGTTGAGCAAACTGGCATTCAGGTGAAGGGACACCTGTTTCATGCTACCAATGCACAAGGCAAGAGAGCATCAGGGAAAAAAATGCCTTTAACACTTTTCCACTGTTAACAAGCTTCCTGCATTTGACCCATGGGTAAATTCTGGGATTTCCAGGCGGAGGTTGTACAATTTAGTAAAGGATGAAGTCTGAGCCACCTTGGATTGGTCTGTGAGGTAACGTCTGACAAGTTGGTCCCTTAACACCATCTCTGAACTTCCCTTCTCTTAACACACCAGAATCTGGCAGGGCTTTTTCCACAAGGAAGTGTATACATGGTATCTATGGTGAATAAGCGTTAAGGATTTTATTTCTCATCACCATTAGCGCCAGCTCTTCATGTCGTGTTTTACTGCAGGCCCAGATGACTTTTATGCAGATTTTCAGTGTTGATTTTGAGAGAACATCAACGTAATTCCCAAAAATGGTTTTAACAACGTAAAATGTGTTAAACTGATCTTAAAGTAGCACTCGCTTATTGAATTTCTTTGGGAGTACTGTAGATTCAGTAGTCGTCCAACTGTATTAAGCAGATTCCCTGAGTGAAACAATAAATAATAGTGCCTGTGTCCTCATTTTTATTCTATTTTGGGAGATCTCTACAACCAACTTGCAGATTAAATTTTACCCTTCATTTGTCCTCTGAAACTTTCCTCCCAGATCATGATATGAGGACATCATTCTCTCTCTGCATTCTCCATGTTTCATTAATTATCCAGCTCCCACCACACAGTAATTTGTTTGGCACTTGTGAACTGCGGCCAGTCAACTGAAAGGGTTGAACCCTCGGCTTTGCCAAGATACACAGTCTCCTCTTTGTGTCCAGATATAAATAATTGCATTGAGTGTGGAGAACTGCCTGAACATCTTCCCTTTGGGTTTCTAGGAAGAGTGGCAGCAAAAACTAGAGAGAGATTTATCAGGCTTACCGAAGGACTGGAGTCTGAGTGCCACCTGGAGGTTTAAGGAAGGTCTGATCCGGGTCTAGAAGGTTTTGGGTTTAAGGTCATCTCATAGCCTGATTTTTGAAGAATAAAGTGTGATCTGTATTGCAGCTGATTCTGGCCAAGAGCGAACCACAAAAGTGTAGACTTCATGTTTGCACATTTTGCCTAATCAAAGTACAGTTTATTTCACATTCCCAACTTAAAAAATACAGCTGTTGACATGGATATCCAGTTTACTTACCTATTTGTACCTCAAACCAAACTTAGGGACTTTGAGTATTCTTCAATGATTTGGAGTCACTAACCTGACAAAATTTGTCAAAACATTCCTTAGAGGCACTCATTATATCAGCCAAGATTTATCTGATATAGAAATGCTTTATATAGATGTTTTTACTGTAACTTTTGATCAATTTAACGCATCCTTGCTGAATAAAATTATTCATTTCTTTCAAAGACTTTTTGACGTCAAACTTTTGAACAGTAGTGTTGTATTCAATAGGAGCTCTAAAGCAAAATTACTCTTGCTTCTGACAGCTATAATGGTAATAAATCCACAAAATACTGGGTTAGTAATTGCTGTAGTTTCCTTTTATGTCACTTACTCTTCTGACTTGGGGAATTGTTTTTCTTTCACCATTTAGATGCACAATTTTAGCAGATTTGGACCTGTTCACTTTAAACCATGAAACAGTCGACTGGGGTTTTCTTATCTTTGTACTTTGCACATGTGATTACAGTACATTCAGTTTAGTTGAGTGGCATTTGGTTCATTTTCAGAAGAAGTCAATAGGATGCATTCCCATAATCCTTGTCTCTGGAGGCTGTCCATGTCAAACCATCATTAGAACTCAGGCAACTGGTTCTTGTTTTCACTCGAGTCAGATTGATAGCTGGTCTATGGCTCCTATTATTATGTTTTCTGTCTTAAGGTTTCCCGTACAGTAGATGTGTTTTCAATCGGAGACATATGGCAGTTAATGATCTGGGCTGGGTTCAACATCAATAAGGGAGGAATTGCTTTTGAACTGGGCAGCTTTTTTAGTTTCTTATCACCACTGTGCATTTGAGTAAGGATAAAGGCTGTCAGTCCATTTGACAAAAACAGAATACAGCCAGTCGGCTTCTTGTTTCTGTCAAATGTAGCATTCCAGCATTAGCTGTTGTTTTCTGCTGTCCTTATTTGTGTTCTGATAAACTTTTGCTGTATGGGTTCAGCTATTTATTCCTGTGATGTCAAAGCCTGGCAGCCATTAATCCATTATAATATGTTGATTTGGTGCTCAAGAAACATTTCCTATTATTATCAATGTTGAAAACACACAGGAAAAAAAATAAAAATAATAATACATACATACATACATACATACATACATACATACATACATACATACATACATACATACATACATACATACATACATACATACATACATACATACATACATACATACATACATACATACATACTTCAGGATTCTTTGATTAATAGAAAGTTAGCACATTTATTTGAAATAGAAATCTTTTCTAACATTATAACATTGTCTTTACTTTTTGTCAATTTAATGCAAACTTATAAATAATGAATATGAATAAATTAATTTCTTCAATTTTTTTGCTACAGTGACGTTGTCATAAAATACTGTGAAATAAAATTACCTATAAATTGTCAGAATATCTGACTCTTCTTTATCATTTCTTTATTGTTCTTCGTGATTTTTTTTTTCATTTAGTTTCTGTAAGAATGCCCATATTGACTAGAACTCCCTGGTAAAAGAGATACTGTATCTCAGCAGGACCTTCCTGCTTGATTAAAATAATTAAAAGTTGTTATATGAAGTGTAATGCACTTAACACCAAGAAAAACTTTAACTAAAACTTTAAGGCAGCAATTAAACTTGAAGAGGGTTGACGTGTTTTACAATGTGTTTAATATAAAATGTACTTTGCTTTTGACACTTCGTTACAAAATTTTCATTTTTGTTTTAGGGCCAGTGAAAATGTTGACAGGGCAGGTAAAAATGGAAACTACTGACCCGACCAAGCCAGCAGAAAAAAACAAAACAAAAAAAAATTCCTTATTGTTGAGACCTGCAACAAGGTCCTAATGCAGACCCAGTCTGTGTGTGTTTGTTCAGGCTAACAGGATTACGCTTGCATCTCTCTAAAATGGAAATGTTTTCACATAACCACTCCTGGAAGTTTTTCCCATCGCAAATGGCTTGTGTTTGTAACATGTGTATGTTGCCTAGCAACTCCAGATGGATGTGCATTAAGTAAATCATTTTACGCCGTGTGAAAATCCAGAATGGTGCTGAAAGGTATTTTCACAGCATTTATAGGTGTCCATCTTTCAAGAGGTTGTCTCATCTAAGCAAATTTAACAGTGGAGCAGGGGAATGTTTTCATTGCTCACGCTGGACTGTAATTGAAAGGAACAGAGAAAAGGATAATCTGGACTTGCTAACACCCAGAACGAAAACTTGGATTGATGAGATGAAAGAGGTGAGCAATGTTTTCCAGTTCCACTTTAATTGCGGTTTAAAATTAAAAGAAACAATAAGGCCCCACTCTGTTCTGCTCTCCAAGGAAAGCACCGAACATGGGGTAAACGTGGTCACCTTGGATCAAAAATGAACCCAGTTTGGCAGAAATGACAAGGCTGGTGTAAGTCTTCAATTCTGGAGAATTCAGAATATTTTCCAGTGTCTCAACAACTCAAGTGAATCAAATCTGGATTAAGAAAAGACGATTATTTATGGTGTTTTCACGGAGTTGTTAAGCTACCAGCCTTTCAGTGAGATCATTACATTTTTGAAAACCTTAAACTTCAAGGAAGGATAATTAAACTAATAAGGAAATGGCTTAAAGTGTTACGCATCACTCCCTAAAAAAATGTCCTAAATCATTATGAGCATTTCATATTGAGCTCTCATTAGTTTGTCTCTGAAAACTCAGACGACATGCTCACATTACTGACCACCTGATGCACGCTGCAAATGAAAACTGGAAAGCAAGAAAATGACAAGCTCCAGTTAGATTCTTCGAAAGCAACACAAATTTTGGGAGTTTTCCACATGGACACAAAATTGTTTTAAAAGGCATCAGGCTGATGCTTGTGAAGAAGAAGAAAATAACTAGATTTGAAGTTTTGCATGAAATAATTCATACTTTTTACTTTGGGGTGCACCGATCACATGCTGAGTGCTGCGGTGATAACGTTTTTGTGTATATTTAATGAAGGTGTAGTCCACAATCAAAGTGCAGAAACAGGCAGAAGGTCATATACACAGGTAATCAGTCCAGACTATAACAACAGGGCAAAAATCACAGGGAAAAGGGTAATCCAAAATAAGCAATAAGACCAGGAACCAAGACATGGAAGAAACAGGAAACAAGGCTTCGAAATGCAGTTGACACTAGCAAGACTTCGCAAAGAATGACAGTGAGAACGGGGCTTATATAGGGTGAGCTAACAATGCTAATGAGACACAGGTGCAAACAATGAGTACCGATGAGTCGAGGCAAAGGATTATGGGAAATAAGGTCCAAGACTGAGTGACAGAGGTATGGGATGGAATGCCCTCTTGTGGTTATCAAGGGCACTCAAGCTGGTGATAGTGAAACAGCACCCTCCTAAGGAGCGGCTTCCAAGATGCACCTAAACAAGAAAAGACTTCCAGTCCAGGAGGGAGATGGAGCAATGCGGAACAAAGTGAGGGATGGAGGGGTGGGTCCATGGACAGGAAGATGAACTGGAGCTGCCAGAGCAGGAAGCCAGGGCGGAGCCGGCAGAGCAGGAAGACAGGGCGGTGCTGGCAGAGCAGGAGACCACCAGGCGGAGCCGAAGACCTCCATGGTGGAGCAGATGACCACAACAGCAGAGCAGACGGGACCAAAGATTCCCACGGTGGAGCAGATGACCACCAAGGTGAAGCAGATGGAGATGAGGACCACTTCAGCAGAGCTGATGGCACAAGGGACCAGCAAGATAGTTCAGGCTGAGCAGATGCCCACCAAAGTGGAGCTGATGAGGCAGTTGACCACCAAGGCGTATCAGTCGGGACTGCAACTCACCACGGTGGATCTGAAGGCCACCAAGGTGCAGCAGACAGAACTGCAATAGAGAGCACAGAGAGGTTAAAAGTATCCCTTGTGGCCATAACAGGACATTCAGAGAGTTCAGGAATGATTTTTGCGGTTGTGTCTAGGCAGGTTAAGAGTTCAGAGACAGCCTCCATGGCTATGACAGGACAGGCAAAGAACTCACAGACTGAGCTCTGGGGCTTGAGCGGGCTCTGGAGCAGATTCATGGACCGGATCAGGTTTGCGGGCTGTAGAGCAGTATGTGGCCCAAACACACACAATAGCCATTGCTGTAACAGGGAGTACAGTTAACAGCGGAACCATGTCCACCTCTGAGTCCCCCAGGCTTGACATTACCACAGAGATGCCAGCTGCACGCACCAATGTCAGCGGAGTGTCCTCCAAGCTAGATAACAGTCTCAAACACCTAGGACTCACCTTAAATGGCTTTGTGCGCAACATTCATGATGACTGGGAACACTGACGTGGCATCCATGAAGGCTAAAGACTCTGCCGTAGCACTCATGATGGCTGGAGACTCTAGCATAGCATCCGAGACAACTGGAGGTTATGGCATTGTGGCCATGAAGGCTGGAGATTCTGGTGTGGTGGCCATGAAGGCTGGGGACTCTGGCGTGGTGGCCATAATAGCTACATATAGCATAGAGCTAGCGACCATTAAAACAGGACGAGCTGGTGATCGTGGTGGGCCAAGTTCTGCAACCACTGGTACTTGGTGCATGGTCCCCAGCCCCCCTTGCCATTCCTGTACACATTTCCAGTCATTTATTTTATGTTTTCTGTACTAATAATAAGATGAGATGCTGCGTTTATGATAATAGCATCATTTATTAACAGATTTTCCAACCCTTCAATGACATGTTAAAACAAAAACTGCAGGTGGTTGCTTCACATGTCAGAAAAGCAGGCATTTCATGATCAACATAATGAGTGATGTGCCCTAGATGATGTAATTTCAAATATGAAAAAAAAATCACACCATGACATATTTCCAACTCCAGCAGTCTTAATGTTTCAATAGTGCATACAAGTCATGGATATGGCACTTACATTTATTCTGCACAATGGGAGTATAGTTTCCAACGTTAACATAGCAATATGTGGGAAATCTGCTGATGGTGTCAACATTGATCTCGGGCAGTGGTTCTTAATTCCGGTCCTTACGGACCACCGCTCTGCATATTTTGCATGTCTCTGTCACCTGATTCAGATAACCAACTCTTTAGAAGAGAGCTCCATGTATGAACTGTGTTCCTATTGACGCAGTGTACATTGCTCCCTACTCCCTGAGCACAGGAAATGCTTTGAAGTTTACTTCACTTCGGAACATTCATTCACGGATTTGCGTTACGCCATGGCCTGCAGCATCTTCACAAAAAGGCAAAACTTACTAGAGAAGTGTGAAGTGTGACATAATATACCTCTGTAAATAAATACAATTTAAATTCACATCAACTACACTTTAATGCCCTCTGAATGGAACATACAGGTATACACTCCCTTTGAACTGGAATCCTGGCGGAATATCCTGTGATGTTTACTTCGCAGAGCACGTGTGGTCAAATAGAACAAACATCTGAAGTGAAGTGATGCATATAAAAAGTGCAGAGCGGTGGTATGCGATGACTGGAATTGAGAACCACTTATCTAATGTTCCTGAGGGCCATGCATTTATAGTCCTCTACTGAAATGCTTCAGTTTTGCATTAACATTTCTTATTGCAAATTACAGTATGAGCATAAGTTGAGTGAAAAGTTTGAGTTCTGACATGATCAAAACCTGATGATCATTTTCTCCAGCATGATCTGAAATTATCCAAAAATCATCTTAAACTTACATTACTGGAAGGAACAGGTTGAGGTTTTTTTTCTTCCCTGCAATGCTTTAACAATGTGCCAAAGTATATCCTGCCAAAATGCTGTTTGATATTAGCTGTAAAGTAATTTATCCATAGATAAATACAAAATGTTTATATAAATAATAAATAAATAAATAATATTACACACACACACACACACACACACACACACACACAACTTATTTATAACTTTGTTTAAAATTTTTCAAAATCAAAACTTTAAACTGGTCCCAGACATTTGGACCCCCTGTATAGTATGTATTTCTGGGAACCACATTGGTGTGAAACTGTTGTCATTGGCCAAGACAAATGTATACATCAAAATTGCATTGAATATGAAATGTCCGTTTCAGCCAGTGCACATTGTAGTTGTTAACCGAACAATGAAAGATGAGATTTTGTATCCAAGCATGGAAAATAAGCCTTCTGAGTTATTAAATTGTGCCCTCATTGAAAATATGTGCAATTTATTTTGTTTATTAAATGCGACAGATTGCCAAACTCCACTCTCATTCTGTTGTACAAACCCAAACCTCGACTTTGGAGAAGCATTAAAACTCAAACAAAACACAGGAGTTATTAATGCTTTTTGGCTAGGCTTCAGACAGCCGTCATGTTTTATGGTTAGAATTCGGGGAAATGATTTAATGGAAAAGGTTCAAGGCACTAGCCTGGCTGATTCAGCTTTCCTTTTTCCTCTGCAGTTTCACTTGCATACCTAATTCATGTTTACAAATGTTTCCCCTCCACAAGTACGCACACACACAAATAGATCCCCACTTTCCTTTTAGAGGTCACGGAAAGGTCTGCCCTGCAGGAACTGATTTATGAAACGCTAATATGCTACGAAATGGCATGGATGGGAAATGTGCTGTTATGTTTTTGTGCCTGGCACCCTTTTATCTTCATCTCTAGGATTATGTAGACTAACATACACCAGACAGCACTCATAAATTTGAGTTAAACATCTGCAAGATTATTCATAAAGATCTTACATCACGGTGTGTGTATGTGGCCAGTAGGATGAGGATTCGAGGGGATACAGTACATGTGCATGACGCACAGCATGGAGTCAAAAAGCACCTTCTTTACTTTCCAAATCACATTTATTAAACTTAGGTTTCATATTTATTTTTTTGTTTTGTTTGTTTGTTTTTTGCTTAATTTATTACCTCTGTTTATTAATAATAATATTCCTTTGCAAAGCTTAAGCAGTATGTACTTACTGTAAATTGCTTTTAAAAAATGCTTTCATACTGACTTTAAAGTGGTGTATTTAAAGTGGTTTGTATTTTATTTCACTTTACTTTCGTCATGCCAAAAATTCTGTTGTTCTGATGTTGACTTGTGGTTCATCCTTACAGTCTATTAGTGGCTGTCATTGCAAAAGCAAAATTCCCACTTTAATTATAATATCAAGATTTTCAGTTACTGCTTGCGTGCATCTCTCTCTCACAGCGTGCATCTCTCTCACAGCACAAGCTCTTAAGACACTTGAACTGATCCTCCAGCATAAGCAGGTGATGTAATCCGAGCGGCTGCTCAAAAAGTCAAGGTAAGTGCAGATTACAATTTAGATCAAAAAAGCTGGATTTTATTGAAAAAAAAAAAGAAATTTAATAATGGCTGGTGCTAAAGATCATAATAAATGCATATCTGTTAGTGATGAGGGAATGACACTGGCGTTAACGTTTTGACCATTATCCATTATCAGTTCAACCCAAATATTCAGATGTGTACTAGTTTGTAGTGGGTTTTTTCACTGGTTTTGTCTCTTTTTTTTTTTTTTTTTTTTTTACTTAAACCGCATAAACACATTTCATTACACCAAATTAGGGCTGGGCTATATATATATATATATATATATATATATATATATATATAAATAAAACTCTAGACCAAGTGATCTCTTACTGCTTTTTATTAAATGAACACATGTATATGTAACTGTAGTAGTGCAAAACAAGTACAGAAAGTGCATTCTGTCAACTTTTTTAGTGCTTGCAAGTCACAATTTACACTGTGCAACCGGGGGAAATTTTTTTGTTGTTGTTTTTTTATAAGTTTTTAGCTAAGAACACAAGTCTGTCAACTGTCTCTGGTTTAAGAGAATCTCTGTGGCCTGAAACTATATTCCCACTGGCAGTAAAAACCCTCTTATATGGGGAGCTAGTTGCACATATGTATTTCTTTAACAGTGAAATTCCTAATAGTAATTCCACATTGCCATAGCCTATGTTTCTCTATTCACACAACAGCGATTGAGTTAGTGCATTTATACAGGGACCACAACCGCAAACAATACAGTCGAGATCTCATGACAGAACAAACCAGCTGAATGATGCTTTAATTTAGATCGCTAAACTCCAGCTTGTTTGTTTTTCAGATCATCTGCAGCGGCGCTTCTGCAATGAGGATCGAGCGTTTGTGTGAGCATGGTTGCCAGATTGCTTAAAATAAGCAAAATACCAGGAAGAAAATGTATCTATGTAACAGCGAAGCTCTGATTCGGGGATTTAAACTCTTGATATCTGGCAACTGTAGCTCTCGTAGTAGAGGCGTGTAGAGCAGTCCATGTTCCGTTTTTGGACGTTCGGCGTGTTCTTTTGGGAAAGTATGCTTAAATTTGAAATATTCGATATTCACGATATTTAAAAATTTTACATCGTCATCAAAATTATTGCGATATTATCGCAAATATTCGATATATCGCCCAGCCCTACACCAAATACACAAAATAATGTACTTTTTTAGCAACGTCATATGACCCCTTTAAAGGGCTCCTATTATCCTATTATGCTTTTTTTTTTTTTTTTTTTTTTTTTTTTTCAAAAGTCTTGATTTTGTTTTGGGGGGTGTACTAGAACAGGCTCTTACACTAGGTTGCTCGAAACACATTTTTCACATATTTTTCATTATAACAACACCTCTCTCCCAGTCTGACACGAACGGCTGGAATAGCTCCTGTATCAAATGAAGGCCCGCCTTCTGAAATATGAAATGTGCTGTGTTTGGTTAGCTGGGCCAGTGTGTGTTGTGATTGACAGCACTCGGCGCCTGGTCGGGAAATGTCATGCCCCTTACCATAGCCTCCTGCCGGCTTCAGTTTAAATATTGCGTCCAATTTCAAATCAGTTTGAGTGTGATTTAAACCCGGCTGATTGTAACCACTCTCAGCTTGTCTGTCTTGGGAACACTAGCGTGTCTCCGACACAGTGATAACACTCGTTGCCTTCTCTGGTGCAGCTCAACCAGGTCTCGTCCCATTCGTCAATATTTGTGATATCACAAATCCCTGAAAATATACGTTGTAGTCCAAACAAGTTGTTTCTTTGTAGTTTTTGAAAAGTGATTTCTGTTAAATAAAATATCTCCTTTTGAAGTGGACTTTGAGCTTTGTAATTTACAGATCTTTTTTATGCTCAAACAGCAAAATTACAGACTAACTAAAGTTGATAAAGTGAAAAAGCATAATACATAGGACCCCTTTAAGACTCATGAGTTATGCAGGAGAAATCTCTGAGCAATATTTTCCTTTGGGTCCATACTGACTTTCCAAAAGCCATTTGATATATTTGACTGTAATCTGAACCTTTGTTTTTGTAAATAAAAGGTCTTTCGCACATGTTTCATAATGAAGGATGGTGGGCGTTTAAAAAAATAAATAAATAAATAAAAAATAAATTGTACAAAAGCTTACAAGTGCTTGCAGGAATAATGAGCCTTTTTGGAATATTTTGACACTGTTTGAGCCCAGCTGAGACACGTGCTGGTGGAAAGATTGTTCCATTAAATCAGAGCCAAGAGAAAATGTGCATCTTGCCCATGTCAGTAAAAGTCAGGCATACTTAGATATAAATCACCAAATGTGGGAGACTCATCAGAGGGGAACTCTAAACAAGAGCTCTGGAAACATGATAAAGTGAGCAAATGGACTGCAGCCATAACCATGTCAGCCGAACAAAGAGACCACTTAAATATTGTGTTTTATGAGACCACCTCCTCATCCCGCCGTGGCTTATATTTCTCATCAAGATAAAGAATATCCTTTGGGCCGGTTTCACAGATCTGTTTGAAAGGCATCGCGCCATTAATACAGGCATTGTTTGCACTAATTAACGAAAACTCGCAGGTTCTCTGCTTTTCTCAGAATTCTGCAGGGATGGAGAGAAGCGAGCCCTCTGTGATTTCTGCCCATTTCATCATGTGTTTAGCATTCGTAGGTAATCACATCCTCACTGTATGCCTGTATGAGAGATGCAACAGACCCTCCGTCTTCTGTGTGTAACAAACTAATGCAATTAAATCAGAGCAAATGGCCTTTTACAGACGTGAAATCATCCGTTGTGTAAACTATACATCTTTTAGCGGCTGTAGAAATGGCTAATGCTCCTTTTCTAATGCATCCTCTGTTACTTCGTCCCAGGCTTGGTGGAGGGAGTGGGAACGGTCAGGACGCTGCCAGCAAAGAGCAGGAAACTGCCATGTGACAAAGTCACCTTTGATGCCGCCGTTTATGAATATTGTGTGGAGCCATTTACTCAGACCATGGGAAACACTGACTACTAATTCAATTGTCCCTGGCCAAGCACTAGAAGGTGAGATACTGGATTGTTATATTGGCTTGACAAAGTTAAAATACTATATGAAAAAGCTTTTAAATGCCATTATCATTAACTAAAATTAGAAATGCTGGCTTGGCAACTAACTGAAATAATTTGAAGTTGAAGCACTAAATTACTAACTATAACTATTAATTACTTTTTTACAAAAAAAAAAAATAAAAAAAAAAAATAATAATAATAATAATATAATAATAATATAAAAATAAAATAATTATAATCTAATTCAAAATATTAATTAAAAAAAACATTCCTAAAAAAAAAATTTTATATATATATATATATATATAATATATATATATATATATATATATATATATATATATATATATCATATATATTATATATTATTTTTTTTTTTTTTTAATTAATAATTTATTTTATATGTGTGTGTGAGTTCGTTTACTGAATCGATTTTATTAGTTTATTGTATCATTGCATTTTATAATAATAATATTTTACTTTATATTTTAACTGATAATTTTTCATCTTTTAATTTAATCTTAAATTTTTATTATAATTTCACATTTTTATTATGTTTATTATAAAATGTTATATATTTTATTTTTATATCATTTTATTTTCTATTTAGATTCAATAATTGTTTTTGTCATGTGCACAGTTACATACAGAACGCAACCTGCAGAGAAATAGAATATGGTCTGCTCTATAGACTGTGCATAAAATATGTAAAGGATAAACAGAAAGTGTGTGTGGGGGGGCATGATTATACACAGTTGAACATGAATAAATATTGGCCACATCTATCTATCCATCCATCCATCCATCCATCAAGAAGTCTTGAGTTTGAGTGACAGCAGAGGACCAAAAAAAAAAATAAAAAAAATAAAATAAAAAAAAAAACCTCATTCCCCCAATCCATATTTGAATGTCCCTCCTCACAGAGGGTCTGCAGTTTGTAGTCATGGGAAAGTCTAGTCATTCTGCTTCCCCAGGGTCTTTGTAACATCAGATTTTTATGAACAGTCAAGCCAAACACAGAGCATGACTCTACACTCTTCAATCTTCACGACAGCTCGTCCATTTGGGTTGTTTTAAACCAAAATATTTAGTCCAAGTAATTGTGTATCCCGATGAGCCAACAAATTACAGCCTACCTTCAACTTCACTTCTCTGTAGTGCCAGGACCGTTGCTACATTTCAGGGGCCCCAGGACAACATTTTTATGGTTTGGCCCCTAGTTTCTACTAATGAATAGGTTATATGTGTGGTTTTCAACTGGTGGGTTGTGACCCAAATAATGGGTCACAGTTCTATGCTGATAAAACGAGAGGAAATAAGTCTAAAAGCAAGCGATAAATGCAGCTAGTTATATAATGATGTATAGATTGTCCTGTCTATACGGTTAGTTGCATTTTATTAATAAACAGGTTTTCTCCTCCCTTTTTCAAACTGATAAACATTTCCCATATCTGTTACCATTACATTAATTAGCATTGAGTCCATGCATTTCATGGAACTATTGATACATTTATTAAATAAAGATACACACACACAATAATAATAACAACAATAATAATTTTTTGTGTTTATTTTTGCTACCGCCCAGCCCTATATTTTCATTGATTCATACTGGCTACTAGACATAGTAAATTACAGTCAATGCAAAGGCATTTGAAACACATAATAAATATTTATTGAGGCAAAAAATAATTTGTTTTACAGTTTTTTGTTTAACAGTTTTTTTTTCTTTATTCCGTTTTACAGAATAGCAATTGGTACTGCTATTAAATATCCACATATTACATCATAGAATTTTCAGTATTGCTAATACTAAAGAAATATGAACTCAAAATGTTTGTCTTACTTTCTGACAGACAAACTACACATCTTTATGACCAGATAACACGTTTTGAGATCTACAAGAGATCTTTTTGACAGTCTAAAAATCAAACTCATAATCAAACTCAAAACACTACATGGATCTTTTATGTTTGTTTTTTGAGGTGTTAGCTAGGGGTCATATGGATGTAAAATACAAAGTTAATTAGCATCGTTTGTAAAAGCATGTAACAGAGGTAAGTGTTTTCCTTTGTACAATGAGTCTCAGTAGTCTGAACTGATGCACTGTTTACAACTGAGTAAAATGCTTTGTTAGAACCAAAACACTGGCTTTAGTGTTGTTTGTGTCTGTGCACTGTTGAATGCAAAACATTGGGTGTGAGTAAGATTAATATAATCTGACTGCAAATATTTCTGATTGTCATCCATTTAAATCACAATGGGAAGAAAAAACATTTAAAAACATTTAACATTCACAACATGAAAGCAAGTGTAAGTTCAGACATGAAGTTAAACACTAACACATCTTTCACAGCATCAGGTGGGTGGTCTGGGACGATCAGGGTGGCACCATCCACCAAAACCAGACTCATTCAGATGCTCATTTTGTTGTTGCACCATTCATACTACTTCCTTTTCATCCTAAAAACCACACGCAGGAAACGGCAGTCTAGAAGTGCTTTTTATTCACTCACATAACTAACCTCTTTTTCAACTTCTCGTATGACCCTAAAATAAGAGTTACCCACATATTTGAGCTTCTAGCAAACCTGTGTCCTTCCACTATAGAGAGTTTTTATACTTCACACCAGATGAAAGTCTGCCAGATAGTTGGGCGAGTAACCCGTCTGTAACCATGAAAATGGTCACAGTGGTTGCAGACACAATGAACAAGAAATCTACATTGCTCCATGTACATTCACTGTGTCACATCTGTGGCTCATGAGAGGATTCAATATTAAAACAATATTATATTTTTTTTCCCCTCTTTTTTTTTTGTGTGTATGTTTAAAAGGACAACCTTTCCTAACCTGCAGGGAAATTCTATGACAAACCTATTGTTTGCTAACAAATAAAAGCAGACAAAACTGGTTCAAATAATAATAATAAAAATAAATAATGCTGAAAGCAGCAATTATGAGGTCAAGTGCTGAAGGAATTTGATTTACATTTTCAAAACTGGGCTATAGTTAATGAATTCAGGACTCTGATCACTAGATCTTTAGCTACCAAACCACATCGCCACAACTGATAGTCACAGAAAAAAAAAAATACAATGAATACAAAACTTCCATTGAATAGCTTTATCCAACATGCTCTGAAAATAGTCAGAGCCAAATATGGAGAGAACTGAAACAAATTTGCAAAAACAGCAGCAAACTTGGTTTAAATTAGTAGGTTTTGCTCCAAAACTGCTCAGGTTGCTTCAAGACATGGTATCAGTGATTTCAAGGAATCAGGAGGCCAAATGGTTTAACTTCAGGCCAAATTAATACTAAAGCGTCTGACAAGCTCATAATTGGTTTAAGGGCTTCTATAGACAGACAAATAATAGTACGAAAACCAACACATAAAATAAAGAGTGTCCAAAACTTCACTGCTTGAGCTGTCAAACGTGACTAGTACAAATTTGGGCCTGTTTGTTCACAATCCACGGATCAAAACCAATTATGTAAATAGTGCAATAGATAGATCTGTGCAACTTAGCGTTTAGTGCTAATTCACAGTGGAAGATGAAGATTGACAAATTCGAAACCCAAAAGCCTCTGAAAAAAACATCTCTCTTTTTCTTTCTGTTGCATGGATTGCATTTATTCAGAGAATCCAAAGCAAGCCTGCAGAGATTGAATGTGACGGCAGTGTGAGCAGCAGTGGCAGTGCAATAAACTTCAGACCGTCCATAAAGCAACAAATATCTTCAAGTTATACAAGAAACCAATAACCCCAAGCACACAACAGCTATAAGAGTGACCAAATAACTTTTGAATATCTCCATATTATCATTTCTCAAGCAATGAGGGGGGAAAATGGAGCAAACTTTCCAAAAATGCTCCACATTTTCCATCAGTTCTTGTCAAGACCAAACAATCTATATTCAGACCAAGTCAATATGAATCCTACTTACTTCATTAAGAACAATCCTGGCCTTCTTAATAAAAAAGAAGAAGCAATTTTTGTCCTCATAAAATGTGTAACAACAACTCTGCCTATGAAATGACTTTCCTTTTTGCTGACATCACTAAGCACGCTTATATTTTAGCCCCGCCCCTTCACCACCTGTCTCCATTTTGCCATTTAACGCTCACTTTTCACAATCCAATTAAATCTTGGAAAGATTCAAGTCCCGCCCTATATGTTATCTCATTAAAAAGCCTATTTCATCAGAAATAGAATGCCATTTTCCATTTACCTTTATCTCCAATAAATCCCCCGAGCTACCAAAAGAATCACATCTAAGAAATAACGTTTGTCTTTGGGAAGCTAACATTTGTTGCTAAAGCTAAGATCTGCTGCTTGCCATGTGATGAGCCTGCCAGAGGCTTCACACACTGGGGATCGGATTCGACAGCATCACAGACAGCTTGTCCTCATCTAATTTCATCTCTCAGCTACATCCGTAATGATAAATGCTGAGAGGGAGGAATTAAAACCAACGTTTTACCATCGGTTTACCCTTTTGGCATTTGCACACAGCTATCCGATGGCTCAACTAAGGTTACACGGTAAAACATGTCTGATGTGTGGCTGCATATTAAGTGCTTCAAAGACCTGCCATTCACAACCACAGATCTCCACTTACTGCTCTCAGGCTCGAGAGCAGCACTTAGGCTTGTGCTTTCCAAGAAACTAAACAACTATTCAGAGTAGCACAGCACTGCATGACAGATATTCCTATATTGCACAATTTCCTCTTGTTTTTACACTAAAAACCCGGGAAACTACGAGCAAAAAGAAACACATGTGGAATATGTGTTTGTGATGAAATGAGCTAGTCTAGCGTGACTAGGCCCAGAAGTCTGTATTACGCACAAACAAATTCAATACACGCATGGACGGCCTGATATTTACAGTCCAAAAGGGCGGCTTTCTCTAAAGGCAATGACGTGTGTTTGGTTTTTATAAAGTGAATTTTATGGAAATAATTATTTGTGTTTTATGGTATGTTTCTTTCTGTTTTCAGGTCTGTTATGAGACTGTTTTGCTCAGAGGAAATTTCCCAGAGGGATTGATGAAGATTTTTAATTTTTTTCTCCAAATGGAACTGCAAACAGGTAACTCGAAAGTTCATCCCCATCTCCCATTGGTCGGTCAAACTGTTAGTCCTGCCAATTGGCTGATTGTGTCGGGTTGGTTGGGATGCTCAAACAAACAATGTTTTTATGTTGTTGCATATGAAGTTGGGTTATGTAAAATGTATTTTAACAGAAAATTAACACATCACGTTTAAAGGCTTTAATGCAAGTAAAACATAGATTTGCTGGCTTAACGAGGATTTTAACATGTTATGCGCTTCCTTTTAAAACAGTGGAAATTTGTCGCTATACCCTCCATTGTCCTGATTAACAATTTGGCAGCACAAATCTCTGAAGCCAAAGATAAGTGCATCCATTCACACTGGCAGTTTGCAGCCTTTGGAATAGCATTGTTTGAAAAAGTTAACATTTATGTAATCAACGAAATCCAAGTTTCTATGGCTTTAACCTATTTCAGCTGAACTATTCCCGAATCTACTGCAGTATGATGGCATAAGGAATGGAATTAGCTCTCTGAAAAGGTCTACAGTGAAAACACGCACACAATCACACCAATATCTGTAATAATAACATATTTGGGCAATAAATCCTATATAAATTCTAGATGCTAAATTTTATATATAGCAGTTAAAAATAGCTGAGGTGCTCGAAGAAAAAAAAAGAATCAATCATTTTGGAAACCTTCAGTATAAATAAACCGAAATAAAATGAAAATTAATATAAAATAAATTCATTTAAAAAATAAGCTAAATAAAATATTATTTATTTTAGCAGTGAATCTGTTTGGAAAGGAAATCATGTACTGAGAGCTAAACCATTTCTGAAGGAAAAAAATCAAATAAAATGCACATTCAAATTTGGGCCAAATTTGGGCCTGTTTGTTCACAATCCACGGATCAAAACCAATTATGTAAATAGTGCAATAGATAGAATGATCTGTGCCCACTTAGCGTTTAGTGCTAATTCCAGTGGGAAGATGAAGATTGACAAATTCGAAACCCCAAAAGCCTCTGAAAAAAAACATCTCCTCTTTTTCTTTCTGTTGCATGGATTGCATTTATTCAGAGAATCCAAAGCAAGCCTGCAGAGATTGAGTGTGACGGCAGTGTGAGCAGCAGTGGCAGTGCAATAAACTTCATTGGACCGTACCATAAAGCAACAAATTTATATCTTCAAGTTATACAAAGAAACCAATAACCCCAAGCACACAACAACAGCTATAAGAGTGACCAAATAACTTTTGAATATCTCCATATTATCATTTCTCAAGCAATGAGGGGGGAAAATGGAGCAAACTTTCCAAAAATGCTCCACATTTTCCATCAGTTCTTGTCAAGACCAAACAATCTATATTCAGACCAAGTCAATATGAATCCTACTTACTTCATTAAGAACAATCCTGGCCTTCTTAATAAAAAAGAAGAAGCAATTTTTGTCCTCATAAAATGGCTTTAACCTATTTCAGCTGAACTATTCCCGAATCTACTGCAGTATGATGGCATAAGGAATGGAATTAGCTCTCTGAAAAGGTCTACAGTGAAAACACGCACACAATCACACCAATATCTGTAATAATAACATATTTGGGCAATAAATCCTATATAAATTCTAGGTGCTAAATTTATATATAGCAGTAAAATAGCTGAGGTGCTCGAAGAAAAAAAAAGAATCAATCATTTTGGAAACCTTCAGTATAAATAAACCGAAATAAAATGAAAATTAATATAAATAAATTCATTTAAAAAATAAGCTAAATAAAATATTATTTATTTTAGCAGTGAATCTGTTTGGAAAGGAAATCATGTACTGAGAGCTAAACCATTTCTGAAGGAAAAAAATCAAATAAAATGCACATTCAGAAGTAAATCTGTTTGGAAGGGAATTCATTGAGAGCTAAACAACTTTAAATTAAAAATTAAATAAAAAATAAAATGCACTTTAAGTTTGAGGATGTGTTTTGTATGAGGATGGAGAGTTGAGAGATTGATGAATGATTAATAAAATAAAATAAAATAAAATAAAATAAAAAAGTGCACTTTCAGAAGTAAATCTGTTTGGAAGGGAAATCATGGAGAGATCAACAATGTTTTTTTTTTATTATTATTGTAATATATTGATCAAAGTAATAGCACTACTGCATAAAGTACATCTAAAGGGACTGCACTACTGTTTTCAAGCAACGGAACTGCACAGCAAAAGGACTGACCACTTTAAGGGCACTGAGGGGTCGTGCTACTGTAATATTCAGACCCTGTGGTCAACACCTTCAGTACAGTACAAGGCAACTAAGATCTTCAGGCAGTAGGTCTGGTCCGGATGGGTTCAGTGCATTCGGATGGGGTGAATAGGGGGTGTAAGAACCAACCTATTGGATTAGTCTCACCATCATTCCACTTTGGGAGATCGTATAAGGTGCACGGGTCGTATCTAATCTTATATTTAAAGGTCACTGGGCAGCAGCAGATAAACATGTAGGCCACGTTTTGGAGGGGGGGTAAACAAAGAGAAAAAAAAATTATAATAGTATCCAAAACATTATCTGTAATTCTATTTATAATGGAGGTGTACAAAATTTCAAAGTACACATGAAATAATTCTGAAAGAGGGCAGTGCATCAGAGTTCATCTTTCCCATTATCCAGAGAGATGCGTTCGATTGGTCAGTGAAGAGGTGAGCCATGTGACCTGTGTCTAGACAAGCATGTGGATCTCATTGTATTCATCCCGTCCATCTTCATCAAAATTGGGCGAATCCTCATCAGCATCCAACTGCAAGAACAAAAACTACATTTTAAAATGAAATCAACACCAGGTGGATTTTCTCAGCTGACTGCTTGTGTTCAGATCATCAGACAAACATGAACACAACATGAACTCACCGCTGCAAGCTCTCTCTCCTCAAAGATCCTGGTCAGGATGAGTCTACGCAGAGGTACGGTCATGATTAGGATGAAGGGAAAAGCCAGAGAGGCTACAGTCGACTTCACCACCCACAGCAGGGCGATACACAACAACTGAATGATGGTGAACATATTCATACGCCATGTCTTCACCTGTATGTGAAACAAATCATGCAATAGGGAATTACAAGGTCTAGTGAAAAGCTTCTATTTTGCATTATTCTAATTCTTTTTGTAAATTGTCAGACACAAATTTGCCTATTTCATAAGTGACCTAGAAATAGTGCTTATTTATTTTACCTCCTAAGATTTCTGTTTTGAATTTTTCAAAATTTGTTTATTTCTAAGTTTAAATTAGGTGTTCAATCATAGATTTTCAATGTAGTCTCAGACTTTTGGACCCCACTGTACATGTGAATAATGTACAGTGTTCAAATTTGTCAAATATGGTTTATAATTTACATTTTTAGGGTTGTGTTAAATAGTGTGAAATTAAGTGGTGAGTTGTGCGCCACCTTGTGGTGCTTCAAAAGCTTTCAAACTGAATCTACATGGCAATTTAGTACCAACTTCTAGCATCTACCATGTAGAAATCAAACACAAACATACATAATAAGCTGTCATTGTTGCCTTTGTGAATGACATCACTACTACCTCAAACTCTCAGGAAAAAGTGGTTACCTTGGTAACATAGATGTGGTCAGGGTTGTTTTTAGAGGGTGTGAATGTGTGTGTTTTTCTCATAAAGCTGGATACCAGTAAGAGACGTGATGCCCATGTACAGAAATATCCCAAACAGCACAGCCAGAGGAATATGACGCAGCACATCTGTCATCACTATAGACAACCCTGCATAGAGATGATGGGATTGACAGAATAAGATTTTTTTTCTCCCAATTTAATTTAATGTAATATTATTCTCTGAAAAATTTTAATGTCAACTAGGAAACTTGAGTGGTCTGAAATATAAATCAGATGCTGTTAATACAGAAATAAGCCACTCAAAACCATGCATTTCAGTACAGTAAGTTTACCATGGTTTTTTACTATCACTTTCTTATGCACAATATGATGCCAAAATGGGGGTCATATAATGCTGCTAAAAAGAACATTATTTTGTGTATTTGGTGTAATGCAATGTGTTTATGCAGTTTAAAGTTCAAAAAACACATTATTTTCCATATAATGTACATTATTGCTTCTCCTCTATGCCCCACCTTCTGAAACGCATCGATTGCTCATCGGTCTGAAAAATGTTGTGCTCTGATTGGCCAGCTATTCAGTGCCTTGTGATTGGCCGAATGCCTCAAGCGTGTGACGGAAATGTTACGCCTCCTTAACATACTGTGATGCCGTCTCCCAGGCCAGCAGCACGAGACTCAGTCCAGCTGCTCTGCTCGTGCACATCCCATCATCGGTTCTCTTTTAGCAGTTCAGTCAATGTACTGTTAGGAGTAACTGAATAACTCTGGATATTGGTTTATTTCACGTCAGAGGGAGTGTAAGGCATGTTTATAAATCAAATAACTTAAGTTATTTGTGGATTAGTGCGTACTGGAGACGTGAACCGTTTCAAACGATTCAGTTTGATTTTGTGAACTGGTTCGATCGGTTCACTAAGAAGATCTGATTAAATAGAAAGATTTGTTTGGATTCGGACATCACTAGATGAGACAAAACAAATAAAACCCATTACAAACAAGGCATTTGTTGTATCAAGTGGGGACATAATTACTGATTATAATGACTTATACTATCTTTTTACGTGTTGCGTTGCGTATCGTGCTGCGTAAACATAAAACCATGTCTGCATTTGTGATCTGAGAAACAACAAACAACAAGCCTACTCTACTGCTCAAAACTCGCGTTTGAATCATCATTGCCAAATTATTTAAATATAAGAAACGTACCTACAGGCTGTGAGTCAGAAGCGCCAGACTGTCCTGGCAAAGTTTGAACTGCCCAACTTTATAGAAACAGCCGTTGTGCCACAGACGCATTGCAGACTACTGGTTCAGGAAACAGTCCTCATCCTCCATAAAATGTGCTGCACACATCTGAATATTTGGGTTGAACTGTTCTGGAACAGTGTTGAAATACAACTTAACCACTGATTTTTTTAGTCATGTCCTCTTTTGGAAGGCCAAACAAAGTAGTTTCACTTTCACAACGAAACACACTGCGACTCCACAACACGGCAGCTGCGGCAACAGAGAGAATAAACGTTACGTCTTCTTTCTTTGCGTGAACATCTGGGCGGTGTTATGCAAATCTTCCCACACAGTGACGCAGAGATGTGGGGGCGTGTTAGAACGAGCCGTTTTAGGGGGGTGTGGTTGAGTCTTAACTTTTATAAAGAATATCTCTTTGGATTTGTGACTTTAGTCTTTGCAACTTTACAGATCTTCTTTATGCACCAAGAGCTTGTAACACTCCAAAGAGAAAGGAAAAACTGAAATTGCATCATACGACCCCTTTAACAGCTAAAGGTAGCTAACTACTTCTAAACTTACTATCATTTGATGTTATTTTATTATAGCTAATGTTACCCAATTAATGTGATTTAAATTAATGGTATTAAATATTATATTGTCATCAATAACCAAGTTACAAATGAAACCTCTATGCTGTTACAAGCATTGCATAATAACCAGTTTGGGCTCAGTAAGATTTTTTATAAAATTAATACTTTTAATTAACATTAAAATGATTAAAGGTGACAGTAAAAAGGTTACAAAAATTATATTTCAAACAAATGCTGTTCTTTTGAAATTTTATCAAACAATCCTGAAAAAAAAAAAAAAAACTGTTTTTAGTATTGTCATTTATAGTATTAAGTCAGCATGAATGATTTCTGAAGGATCATGTGACACTGAAGACTGGAGTAATGATGCTGAAAATTCAGCTTTACATCACAGCAATAAATTACATTTTAAAATAATTTCAAATGGAAAACTCATTTTAAACTGTAATATTTTTACATAAAAGGCTTCTTACCGACTCCAAACTTTTGAGCAGTAGTATATATAGGATACATGGTCACAGGTGTACTAACATGGCTCATCCAGTTAGTTTTCTGTCTATATCTGTTTTATAAATGTGTGTGTGCGTTTCTTACCCACTAGGATAGCCACACACATCCCTGTCACCCTCTGCTCTTTAACTTCTTGGATCATGGGCTTTTCTCCGGGGGCAGTGGCTTTGCTCATGACTGTCAGTGCATTCACGTGAGTCACTGAGCGCACAGTGGCGGCAGTCAGCCAGGGCAGACCGAAGAGTGGGCAGATAGCTCCCAAAGTCACTATCAGAAGCAGGTCGAGATGAAAACCAGAACCCTTGACCAAACGTCGCTCCTTCTTACTCACTATCAAGCTGCAGACGGGATAAATTGATGCAATAAATGCAATCAGCTACAGAACCATTTGAATTGTATAACATTTCCATCTGAGCTTAGACAGAACATTTTAAGATCTGTTAGCTTACTCACGTGGTGATTTGAGTCTCCATGAATATGAGGATAAAAACCAGCAGGGCCGGGATCACTGAGGCCCCCATCATCCAAACAGGGAAAGGCTGTTTATCTCCAAACGGGCTGACAAACCAGCTCCGTTTGTCCGGAGATGTGACCGAGAAACCAGAGGGGACATTCAGCTTCTGCAACCACAAAAAAACACAAGTGCTCGTATCCCAGAGATCCCAGGATTCATTGGTTACAGCGCTCTGCCAAACCAACCACACTGTAATACAGCCTCGGAAGAAACCTGCCTCCAATTACAGCCCAGAACTTAATAAGAAGAGTACGCTGGGAGAGGAGTTTCTTTGTGGTAATATATATATATACTTCACGTGAGAGTTTAACTGTGTTGTTACCTGTGTGTATGTATCAGGAATGGTGCAGTCCACCAGCACAGAGATGAGTATAGAGATAGGAATCCCGAAATCACCAATAATTCGTCTGGCCTTTGACAATAACAGATGATACACACACAAACAGAGGATGCCAAACTTGTTAGTCAGCTCAAAATGTTTGCTCACAATCCTAACCACAAAAAAAAAAAAAAAAAAAAAAAAAAAAAATCATGTTTGTAATTGCCAATTTTGTTGTTTTTCAGTAAAAACATCATAAAAATTAAATGAATTTATTTGAGAAACACACAGTGATCAATATATTAACTAATTAATCACAATTGATCATGCCTAACATGAAAATCTGTAATCATAAACATATTTTTACATTATTTTAGAATCTCCCAATTATTGTAGAAACAACATACTGTATATTTTTTTAGTACCAAGTTAAAAAGTTTAGTACTTACGCAGAATACTATGTACTTAAATACTATGCATGAAGGCAACTTTTACAGATACCAATACTGATACCTCTATTAAATTGATTTTTTATTTTATTTTTATCAAATGGATTTTTTTTATCAATTTCTGTGGCTAAAATAAGTAAATAAAGCCAATTAACAACAGTAAAATTTGTGCCATCATTTTTAACATTTAATAAGCTTATACTGTTACTAGGACTTTGCAATACTGAAGAAAATTGCAATATGTGATACCTTGTTAAATAATGTGATATTCAATATGCGATATGATATTGCTTTAAGTGCGTGAAATCAATTTAAATTACATTTAAAAATATTTAAAGACTGAAAAATTATATAACCATTTTATATGTGTCACATTCTTTCTTGGAAAAGAAAACATCACTACAACTTCTAAAAGTGACCACAAGTGTTTTAGCATTACATAAAAAGTAATGTCACAAACCTGAAAATGTAATTTTACCACCAATATATATATAATAATAATAATAACAATAAATAATAATAATGCAAGTATTTAAATACTAAAAACTCTTTGCTCATCTTGGTGATTTATAGTTATATCAACCTAAAACTTAACATCAAGATCATCCAGGTAAACAAAAACACCTGAAACTAGGAGTGGATGATTAGTTATTTTTGTTATTTTAATTTATCTTTGTTATTAAAAGTAAGAACTACAAACAATAGGACAAATACTATAAAACAAAGATACAATTTCTAAAAAATATATATTTAACACTAGCATTCAAGTAAGAAACTAAATGTACAACTAAAACACTGCATAGTCTTCACATTAATTAATTATACTTTGATTCATAATAAAGCTACAAAGGTTATTTTAGTCTATTCTCTGCTATATGCATCAACCTAAAACTTTGACTTTTCACAACATTTTAAAGTCACCTAAAAAATTCAGATATCACATGCCGTTGCGATATGCATATCGCGATATGTACAATTGCGATATTTCGATAATTTCGATATATCATGCAGCCCTAACTGTTACAGAGCACTAAAAATATTTGAATTTAAGTTAATTTTGCCTAAAGCCATTAAACATAATAAATGTCACACAAATGAGCACAGCTGATAATAGGATGCATGCACTGCACTACATACCTTGCCACCAAGGAATCTGCTGTTACGAAATTTTCGCAGAAAGAAAGCCACAAAGAAGGTTCCCATCATGAGCACTAAGGACAGCAGGGCTGTGTTGGGCTGGTTGAAGATGGGTTCCCTAATCACACTATGCTCTTGAGGGTCTATGGGTTTGAAGACAGGCAGTAGAGGAGCTGGAGGGTAGCTCTTCATCAGAGGGTGCTCTTGAAACACCTGAGGAAAAATAGCACAATCATTTGTATAAATCTCATTTGGATTCAATCATCTGCTAAATGAATAAAATTAAATAAATTAGCATGTTTTTTCACACCTTGCAATAAATACAAAGTTCTGTCATGAAACTCTAGATGGTGCAGTCTTAATCTGCTAGTAATCACGTTATCTACACGATGCACCTTCCACCTTCCCCAGCTCCACCTGTATAGATCTGGAACGAATCATTTCATGTATAACATATGTGCAGCAGCACTATTTCTTACATACTCACAGCAGCATGTCTGTGGATGTACTGGCAGTATCAAGTCTGGGTACATGCTCTGCTGCAGCAGCGTAGCAGATTTATTCTGCCAAGAACATTAACATTGCCACATAAATTACCATATTAACCTTTCAGAGAGTTGCCATGACAGAACTGTAAAAACTTTCAATAGCACTCAATGATTGTTTCTTGCTGCCCACATAGGCAGCATTTTAATTGAAATTCAAACTCTTAAGTGACTGATTTGGAGCACTCTTCATCATCAGCAACTCTGTACATCATAGCAATCCTTTTAAAACTGCATGGTAGACTCAACTTGGATGTTGCTAAAAGGCACAGTACTCTAATAAGCATAAAACTACACAGCACAAAAATATTGGGTTAAGGGGTGAATTTTAACTAGATTTGTGTTTTTAAAATAGTCAATTTTAATCAAATTATTTAAAAAATGAATTAAATTAGTTATAATAACAGTTAAAATATAATTACCTTCTGTTTAATTCACAACACAAAAATGTTGGGTTAATAGTCTAATTAAATTATGTTTTTGAATTAAATTTTTACTGACACTTTTTGATAATCAATACATAATTCATGTTTAGCATTTCTCTCATTCACCTTAGAAGACGTCTTGTTGCAGTGCATTATGGGTTTGCCTTCTCAGTGCATTCAATGCTGCCTTTGAATTTGGCAAAAAGGAGATGCAATCCTTTTAAAACAGCCCACACATGAGATACCATACATACACCTTTGACATCTTAAAATGCTGTCTAGCTAGGCAGCTCACTAGGTCTTAGAGTAGAGCTTGCACCTGCTGGTTTTGGTGACTTTAAATCTGTACCTTAATTAGCTTAGAGAAGGTTTCATAGATGAAAATGAGAGAGATGAGAAACGCAAAGATCTCTTGGGTGAATGGAGAGATGTAGCGCACAAGAAAGCTTCCCTCAGCTGCCACGATCACTAGGACAATGAAGATGAGCCAGAACCCGATCCACACTCGGCCCGTGAGATATTCGAAGCCCTGCGCCTGGCAGAACTGATAATGAGGAAGAACAAAGAAGGAGCAGCAGGAAAGGCAGCAGATTGAACAGAGAGGAACAGGAAGATAGAAAGGCAGACAAATGTTAATGTAATCAAAATTTTCTTCATGATGGTTGAAACATAAAGACAAAAAAGTACCTTATAAAAAGCCTCCTCAAAGACCAAAAGTGGTCCAGAGAAGCCAATTATGAGCAACGGCTGTCCCGCTAGCAGGGAGAACAGCACTCCCACTGTCGCCGTGGAGATGATGAGCTCAGAGACTCCCATCATGCCTTGTGTCTTCTCACCTAAAAAAACGGGAATATGGAATTATAGTATGGATGCACATTTCTGTCACCTAAATAAAAAGAATTCATGCTTTGGTAAATCATAATTATGACATACAGTCCCCAAATAGTCAGTCAAAATAGTCATAAAAATCAGCATTATGACATACTAAGCCATAATTATGAGATTTTAAAAAATTCTAAATTATGACATTAAAATGAACAATTATGACAATTTCATAATTATGACCTTTTTATATCATAAAAATACGGTGGCCATGAAGTGCAAAACAGATTACAATTCTGAAAACAAAATAACAACTTACAAACGCAAATGCAAATCTAAAAAACAAAATAACAATTCAGAAAACACAACAACAATTCAGAAAACATAAGTCAGAAAACACAATGACAAATTCGAAAACAAAATAAGTCAGAAAACAATGATATATCCGAAAACAAAATAACAAGTCAGAAAACACAATGACAAATCAGACAAACCAGAAGAAGGTATAGTTTGAGACAACGCCATTGGTTTGGGATTACTCACCGCTGAATGGACGAGACATCTGTCAATCAACATATACAGAAAGAACCAGCTGAAAAACAGCAGAGTCATAGAGGAAAGTTCGGAGATGGTCTTAAAATAGCTTGGTTTAAATGTATTGTATGAATTGGCTTACTGTGGAATAAAACATATGGAGTGTCTAGTTATACTTTTTGCAAATAACCTGCCTTATTGGTATTTTGGAAGTGGTGTTTTATCAGCTCTAGTGGTGCAGGTGATTAAGTGTGTGCTCTTGACTTTTTGACGTGATCGACCCGGGTTCGATCCCACCTTTTGCAGAAAGTTTTTTTTTTCTTCCTTTTTAAATCTTGTATCACATCGTAAAGGCATTTATTTTCAATAAAAATTAAGGAAATAATCAAAAAGGTGAAAATAAAGTATAGGGTAGGGTTAGGGTAGGTGTAGGTGTAGGGAGGGCTTTATTGTACAAATAAGGTGGAATCCATTTAATAATTTTAATTAAAATTATAATTTACACTCAATACGTTATTATTGCATACTGTTTTATAATGTACTACAATACTGAAGTGCAGATAATTGCCACTATTTGCTACAAGTAGTATACATAGCAGAAAATCCTGCTATTTTAACATAGTGTAAATAGGTATTTGCACTTAGTGTAAATAGCATATTGATAAAAATACTGCTATTTTCACTTAGTGTAAATAGAATCCATTGCTAATACGAGATTTGAAAAGGGAGAAAAAAATGTTTGGCAAAGGTGGGATCGAGCCCGTGTCGATCGCGTCAAAAAGCTAAAGACACAGACTTAACCACCTGCACCACTGGAGCTGACAAAATACTGATGCCAAAATGCTAAAAAGGCAGGTTAATAGACACTCCGTATGTTTTCATACAATACATTTAAACCAAGCTACTTTAAGACCATCTCCAAACTTTCTACCACAACTCTGCTGTTTTTCGGCTGGTTCTTCCTGTATACTTTAAATGACAGATGTCTCGTCCAGTCAGTTGTGAGTAATCCCAAACCAATGGTGCTGTCTCAAACTATACCTACCTCTTCCAGTTTGTCTGATTTGTTGTTGTTTTTTTTTTTGCCTGTTGTTTTGTTTTCAGATTTGTTGTTGTGTTTTATGACCTGTTATTTTGTTTTCGAATTTGTCATTGTGTTTTCTGACTTGTTATAATGTTTTCTGAAATGTTGTTGTGTTTTCTGAATTGTTATTTTGTTTTTTAGATTTGCATTTGTAATTTGTTATTTTGCTGTTTTGCACTTCATGGCCACCGTATAAAAATAAGACAAATGATTAAGAACAAAATAAAATAGAGAAAGCAAACTGAAGAGATATACATAATTACAACATAAGTCAAAATTAAGACTAAAAAATAATTAGATAAAAAGTCAATTATGACAAAAATTCCAAATTATAATTGAAAAGGTACAAAAGACGCCATTGAGATGCCAAAATTATGGGGGGGGGGCATTGCTGACTAACAAGATCATCATGATTTTTTTATCTCATAATTATGTCAAAATTACGACACTTTTAGTCATTTAGTATGCCAAAGTTATAATAAAAAAAATCATAATTACAAGATAAAAAATAACAACTGACATGCCAGGTCCTTTTTTTGATATAACAAGTCAAAATCATGACAAACTATGTTTTAATTATGACTCTTTTCAAATCATAAATAGTGCTTAGTATGTCCATTTCAACTTTTTGTCTTTTTGTGTTTTGGGGCTTCTATATTAAAAGACTCCACTGTCAAAGATAAAAGATAATTGGAGGGACAAGAGTCTCATTGTCTCACTTGCCTAATAAACCTCCAAAGGTGATAGTGGGTGAAAGAGCAGCAAAGTAGATGAAAATGACAGCAGCAAAACATTGTGTGTCCATGGCATCCTTCAGGTCACTTATGTAGCGTGGATAACGGCGGCGGATATCATGGATCAGACCTCCAAAGGGAATACCAGAGCGCTTGAGAGGGTCAACATCAAACTGATCCTCCTCCTCCTGTTCATCTGTACTCACATCTACAACACAAACAGAACAGGTCAACATTAACAAAACAGACAAACTGGAAAATATTATCACAAATGCAGTAAGTATTCCACCTTTGGTCTCCTGCTCAGCTCCCGTCACAGTACTGCCGCATTTTTTAAGCTCCCTCTCCTTGCGCTTACGAAGCATCTGCTTCTGGAAGGAGGCCACGGTCTTCAGCAGGTCTTTTCCCTCAACGTCTGATGGTGGAATTACAATACTGCAGTCTAAGAACTCGTTGATGCCATTAAGCAGGTCCTGTCGATCATCAGCGAAGTACGCGACTTCGTGGAAGTTCTGTGGAAGGTCAGGAAAAACAGTGAACCTGAGTGGATTAAAAGTCATAAGGAGATTAATCGTTTTAAAGGGATAGTTCCCCTAAAAATGAAAATTACCCCATGATTTACTCACCCTCAAGCCATCTTAGGTGTGCACGACTTTCTTCTGGCTCTTCCAAGCTTTATAATGGCAGTGAATGGTGGTTGATATTTTGAAGTAAAATAAAGTTCATTCATCCATCATAAAAAGAACTCCACACGGCTCCGGGGGATTAATAAAGCCCTTCTGAAGTGAATTGATATGTTTGTGTAAGAAAAATATCCACCTTATAAACCGTAATCTCTAGCGTACATGTGTTCACAAGAGAGTGGCGTTCTAGTGGATAACATAGGTGTAGTGTAAGCCCATGTGGGACACTTTTTATGATGGATGGATGCACTTTATTTTGCTTCAAAATCTCAACACCCATTCACTGCAATTATAAAGCTTGGAAGAGCCAGGACATTTTTTAATATAACTCCAACTGGAGTTGTCTGAAATAAGAAAGTCATATACACCTAGGATGGCTTGAGTGTAAGTAAATTTTCATTTTTGGGTGAACTATCCCTTTAACAACTTTTGGCAGTCCTGAAACATCTCATCAGGCCATGGTCCAAATGACACATGCAAAGTTTGATTTCAATATTCAAAAACCAAGCCAAGACAGAGTCCTACACTTCTTTGGTAATTTTGTGAGGTTCGATCTAAAGATCATCTGACAAAAAAGGAAAAAGTCATTTTGACAAAAAGGAAAAAAAAAATGGGAAAAAAGGGGTTTTCAATAAAATTCATAAAGTGAGGTCATAAATTGAAACTTGGTCAAAAATTTTATAATTTAACTTAGTATGGAGAAATATGAGTAAACCAGAATAATAATTTTGGGCCAAAGCATTTTGAAGTTCTAATTTAATTTTTATGAAACTAATTAAAAGAACTTTTAGGATATGATGCCACTGATACCCACAAAGTTTAATTTCAGTACATTTCACTTTGCCAACGCATTGGTGAAATACATGCACATTTTGTTGTGTAGCTTTGCCATCAAATTCGTTACATATTTATAAGAGAATGAGAAAGAAAATCGAAAATCCAGGATTTTTGTGTGGTTTGGTGTAAAGGTCATCTGTCCCAGCTTTGAAGAAGATTGGGCAAAATTACCACAAAAAAAAGTTTTCAATAACATTCAAAAATGGCGGAAAGGTAATAAGGCAAAACTTGATAAATGGGGTATCTTTTGACTGACTGAATGTATCTGAGTGACCCAGAAGTGTAATTTTAGGTCAAGGCATTTGGATTTAATTTCAATGTCATGAAACATGAACTAAGCACTCTTAGGGCATGATGGCAATGATACTCTAGTTTTTCCCCAAATTTGCTTAAGCCCAGGTGCTCATTTCTGTTTCTGGAGAGTTTAATTAGCTGGTTTAGGTGTATTTGGTGAACTCTGCAGGAAGGTAGATCTACAGGAACATGAATAATCACCTCTGGCCTAAGCATCACAGAGATATATCCTCCATTCCCGTTTGCCAGTCCCACCACAATTCATTACAGGTTCAATTAATCAAAATCAATTCTGAGATTGTGTGGCTTGGTCTCAAGATCAACTTTTTTTCTACTTATGCTAAGTTACTTTAATATGAAATGATTTATCAGGTAGAAATTGTGAGTGGAAAGTATTTTTAAAAACCTTTATCAAGTAACTAATGAACAAATGGAAAAGTCATGGTGTCTTGAATATTGTTGTTGACAATGGCCGGTCTTGGATTAAAAAAGGTACCACTGCGTTATAAGTCTCAGATACTGACCCCCAAATTTCCAGAAAAAGACTGAACAGCAGAAAATGACCGGATACAATTGGTCTCAACATATCTTTGGTGTTTGGCCCTAACAACTTGCAAACCGTGATACATATCGTATGTATATGAAGATGTACCTTATCAGACATGAGGGTGGAGAAGGAGCGCCCAATCTCATAATAGTCCATGTTGGTCTGTGTGGGGCCCAGCAGCACAAAGATGAACCGAACCGGGATGGGGACTTCCAGAACGGACTCCAGCAGCACAGCTTCGTTCAGTCGGACAAAGGCCATCGCCGGCTTCTCTAGGAACTCCACACATCCTATAAACACATTTATTGAGGTAAAAAAAAATTAAACCACACAAACAGGGATCCAGTGACAGAAATCAAACACCACAGAAAGCATTAATCTTCGCTTAGCTGACTGAGGCATTATTGGAAAACTCTGGTGCGATGACTCAGCATCTTCTCTGGACCTGAAAACAACAAACACTGGAACGAAACGCTGCTTTGCTTACCCACTAAGACCACAGTGGCCTCGGCATCCTTGGGAATCTTTGCCAGGAGTTTCATAGATCTGGCAGCAGCATGTCCCTCAGCTGGGACAGGGTGGAGGCTTTTTTTGTTGACAGAAGAAAATAGTTAGTGCCATTTGAACGTCACACATCAGCCTCAAGCTGTGGCAGAAAAGCTTTGGCAGATAGTGCATGCATAGCTGCCCTCGCTCCGATTGTTTATTGTTCCATACGATGGTTTCATTCATGTGTTCGGGTGACGGAGGTGCAAGTATGCTTTATGAAATTTAATGAACCATAGTGCCTGTTTTGTATCACCGAGCGCAAATCTAAACCTACAGATCCAGGTGACAAAGTGGAAAAGCAAATGGTAAATCACTTTAAATCAATTTAACACAATACGTCTTCACTTTTTATATCGGCTGTTTCAAATGTGCCAACATTTTTAGCCATGGGGAACATTCATAGTTTCACAGCTAATGTATCAAAAGTTTAACTTAAAGCACCTGTAAACTCACTATTACTTTTAATCCTGCACATGTGGCAGAGCAGCTTACATGATCCAAGCATTAGTGGTGCTGCTAACCAGGCCCAGACTGAATGTGCAGATGCATTTTCACTGCAAAAAAAAAAAAAAAAAAAAATCTTCTTGCTTAGTATTTTGTTCTATTTTCCAGTACAAATACCTAAATCAAGATACAACTGAGCAAAATGATTGACATTTTGTAAGATACATCTTGACAAGTCTTGTTTTCTATATATATATTACCCAACTGGCAGATTTTTTCTTGTTGTAAGCATAATCTTTATATATATATATATATATATATATATATATTTATTACATTTTTTTTTTCAAGAAAATAAGACTTAATAAATGTAAGTCAAATGTAAATGTAAATCAAATAAATGTATTTTAAGAAAATCATTTTATTCAGTTTTGCTGATTTTAGTTGAAAATCTGTGGGATTCTGCAGAATGTGTTTAAACAGGGTAAAATGTGTTAACATAGGTTACAGCGCTACACTCTAACTGTTAGGTGAGAGCATAATCAAATTAGCAAAAATATTTCATATATATATATATAAAAAAAAAAAACTATGTAACAGAGTTTTGGGAATGACAAACATTACAATTCTTTCGGCAGAGTTCTGATTCTGTGTGGGCCTTAAAGTGGTTATTTTAGGTTGGTTAAAACTGGTTAAGCTGGTTTTGCAAGCTGATGTTAAGTTGGTTTTGTTGGTCAGCCCAGCTGACAAGCATTTAAACTCCTCTAAAATGATCAAAACAAACCAGCCTGACCAGATTTATGGTCAACTAAGACCAGCAAGTAGGCTAGTCTAATCTATTTTTTCTCAGTAAGGCTGCTTATAACCCACCAAACATTTACATCCCATCTCTTGGGTGCAGGCCTCCAGACTAATCCACCCTGAAGGGACCAAGTGCTACCACAAAAGTCAAAGAAGGTGTCCTCCAGGTGACTCCCTTCGGCCCAATAAACTTTGTGGTAATTATCTAGAAGACCGTGTCCTTTCTAAAACATGCACACAAGAAGCAAGTAACTCACTAATAATGTCACAAACACCTCTTTATCATGTTCTGCTGCTTTGCTGTCGTGCATCTCCTCGTGGTCCTGGGATACCAGGGGCAGGCTGGTGTCGTGAACGTGATTGTGGTTGTGACGGAAGCCACCCAGACTGTTGACAGAGTGGTTCCGATGGAAAAGGCCTTCTTTCTCATCATTGGGGTGACTGGACAACAGAAAGTATTTTGATCAAACTAGTGAGCAACTTTTCATGTAAGAATGTAAAATGCACCAACATTAAAAAGACAAAATATATATATTTTGATCAGTATTTTAGTCTGCGAACATACTTAAAACAAGATAAATGTAATATTGTGAAAAGAACCTAACAAATATATATATATATATATACATAAACAAACAAAAAACAGTAACCAACATAAGAAAACAAAATACACATATTTACACCCACCCTCCCACACACACACACAAAACCTGGATTGCCTCACTTAACAAATACATACAACATAGTATTTATAATTGTTTTATAAATGCAATACTTCAGAAATATATATTTAAATAAATAAAATAGAAGGGGAGGTTTACAGAATACAGAAATAAAATTTTCAAGAGTCTCAAGATAGGTCCCCATGTGAAATATATTGAGGTTTATGCTTGAAAGAAGAAAAAAAATGTTGCTAATGGGCTAAGAAAATAAACTTAAATCAAGACCTACTCTCTGAAAACAAATCTTGTTTCTTACTTATTTTTCTTCTCAAGTAAATTTACCGTTTTATTGATGTTAACATATTTTCAGGGGGCTATGTTATAGCATTAAAGGGACAAAGTAGTTTAGCCAAAAATGAAAAATTTATGATGTTTGTCACAATATTGTCATTAACCTTTATTAAACTAAAACAGCAGCCATGACATAAAAAAGACCCCTTTTTTAACAAAAGAACATGAGTTAATTTGGGTCATATGACAAAAAGGTGAATAAATAACAACATTTTTCTTTTTGGGTGAACTATGCCTTTAATAGTGAAGATGTTATGACTTCGTTAATCTGTCAAGCTATTCGAGTCCATTTGTTCTCCTCTGTGAGACAAATATCCCTGCCCTCGTGTTTATTTAGCTCCATGGGTACAGCAATTTCCTTGCTTATCAATGTCCAAAAAGGCAGTTTTCCATCTTCGCTTGCAATATTTGCAAAGTAAACACAAAACCCAACATGTCAGGATATCAGAATCCAAACTGCAAAACCAAACCACATTCCCTATTCGCTCAAAGAAACACGTGCCAAAGCAATCAGTAAAATATGCTAAAGACAACAGAGAAGCAACATGTGTCTAGATAACATCAGGGAATATTTAAACAGAATATGAACTCTAAAAATCGACCGCAGAGGGAGTCCAACGAATTAATACATGCATTTATTGTTTTTCACAAAAAGACTAATTTTGGTTTGCTCTGGGTCCTTCTATGCATCCTGAAAAAAGTGAAGAATAAAGAGTGACTGCCAAGCCTTGTTACACACATCACCGCAGCCGTGTCCAGCGGTTGACTTCGACACACTCATTAAGCCTCATTTGAGATCCTGTTATGCTCCAGCCAAACTGGTCACTGAAAGGTTCGCAAACACATCAAGAAAATAAAGAGACAAGGTGTAACATTGAATTATGTTTGAAAACGATTCCAACTTCAGTAACTAATAACCTAACTTAGAGCACCTTGATTTTTTTTTTTAGAGCACCTTGATTTGTGTGTAATAAGCAAAGTGTACGCACCCACCTATAGGCGCAAATAACTAACACGCTCTTTAAATAACAAAGAAAAAATATTGCACCAGACTTTAGAATAGGTTTGAGTTGGTCTATGGTGCAGTCTATTTTTAGTTCCTCAAAATAGCAACGCGCCAACAATGCGCCTGAACACACTTTTTTAGACCAGCATGCCCATGGGTGCACAAATTGGCGCAAATGCATTTGCTATTTAAACAACGCGGCGCTGCACAAATGGGCGCAAATGCATCTGCGCTGAAACTAGCAAAAACACTTGTGGTGTATGATAGGGCCCCTAGTTTTTTGACTTCATCATGTTTAACTGTATGTTTTACAGCCTGGCACAGTGAATCCCATTAGCTGACCACAAATATGCATTTCTGAGCAGTTTTAACATCCCTTAAAAGAAAAAAAAATAAAAAATGTTGAATGCATGGTGATTAATATGGCCAATCTCCAAAGACGCACAAAAATAGGCCATGTCCTGTAACTTGTGCAGTATCATCCAAGTCTTCTGAAATCATATGATAGCTTAACCATAATAAGTGGTCATGTAGAAGTAGACCACAATAATCAATGATAATAATAAAACTCATTTAAAAAAATGAGAAGCATCACGACTTTGATGGCAAATGCTATTAGTTCTTGCATGCCATGCTATCAGTCATGGTATAGCAAGTCTGAAAAACTAGACTGCTAGTTACATTTGAGTGCTATGGAAATTTGAAATAAGTCATCTGGACTAGTTTTGTGGTGCCTTTTGGAGGAAAAACAAATCATTTGCATTGCAAAGAGCAGTCCAGACATTCTGCCTAACACCTCCTTTTGTGTTGAATGCAAGAAGGAAAATATTTTGAGGCTGAAACAACATGGGTAAACAATGAGTAAACAATGCTCTGGTGAACTATTCCTTTAAACACTCTTTGATGTAACCAATATCTGATGTCTCTGCAGCTGCAATAGCAACATGTCATGAAAAACTCCAGTGGCCGTCTGCCTGGTGTGGTGTCATATGAAGTCTAATTGTTATGTAATCACACCACTTCATTTAGCAGGAAATCAATTCAGGCAGCTGTGACAAATGACATTGGCATCAAGGCCCACAGCAGAGAAGATCAATATGATCTTTGTTTGGAGTATTGATTTCTGACCTCCACTAACCTGTGTTTGAGCAGCAGGGCTCGCAGCACGTTGGCTCGGTCTTCGGCTCTGATCTGGTCTGAGATTATCATGGTTTCCACCAGCAAGTGGGCGATGCCAGGAAGTGTGGTTTGATCCAGATCTAGCATTATGGCACCTGGGTAACAAAACATCATGTTTGTGATATTGGTATATATGCGGTATATAGTAGTACCCCTCTCAGCTTATATAACAGAATAATGTAAAATCAGCCAAACTGTGGGATCATTCTAAAGACATATTCTTACTTTGAATGCCACAGTTCAAATAATCTCTAATGTGGCTAAATGTTCTGACAAAGTATAATTATGTTTTTTTAGGCATTCCATTATAGTTGCACGTATTTTATTATGGCATTATAAAACAATGTTTATATATACAGTACATAAATATAATATACATACATGTATGTGTGTGTGTGTGTGTGTGTGTGTGTGTGTGTGTGTGTGTGTGTGTGTTATTGTTAACTAAAACTAAAACTACTAAAAACTATTTTAACTAAAAGTTTGTTAAACATAACAATTTTAAACTAAACTTTAAAAAAAATGAAAAGTTTGAAGTACTAAAATTACTAAAACTGAAATAAATATAAATTGAAGTGATTAAAAAAATAATAAAATTACAATAACAGCATAAAGCTAGCTAAAACTTACACTAAACTATAGTTTATATATACTGTGTATATACACTGAATGATTATATTTAGAAAGTATCATGATATTTTAGTACAGCACAATGGAAATACCATATTTTGTTATTTGTACATGTACCATTGCAATATCAAGGTTAAGGTAGGCTAATCAAAGTACTGTAAAGTTGGTATAACAATATATATGGTTTATGCTTTATTATTTATACAATTTATACCACACCAAACAGAATTTTGAGCCAGAACTATCAGTTTTATAGCTTTAGTGTTTTAATTCTTTCGTTTTTAACTGAAGTGTTACATAATGCGAAGCTGTTTTTGCACTGATGCCAGACTTATTCATTAATTTGTTATGAATAATCTTCTGGTTATATAAATAACTGTTTGGTCCTTCAAGTTGCAAATAAAAGGAGAAAATAATCAAAGTAGCTTGCATTTGTAAAGTATTTAATTCATCATATTATTAGATTAGCATTGCACCACATAGTTGTACAATATATAAACCATTTTCAGTCAAATGTTCAACAAAAACAACTTCATCATGACAAAAACTGTTAGGTGATATTAAACTACTCATATTATGATCATACCACCTACTTCTGCATGACCACAGAACTTTTTTCTTGTTTTTGGAAAACCCCATGTCAGTCTATCACTGTCGTCCATGAAAGATGCTGTTTGTCAGGGTTGTCATGTTAGCCACACAACCACAGGAACTGAAACTTACCAAAACATTCTCACTGATGTGTTTGGACTGAATATTTCTGTCATGCTTTTTCAAAACTAATGCACTGTTTACCTTGTTATCCTTGCATTGAAAATCATCCATTTTTCATGGTCAGAAAGTGGTTATGCCCAAGAGGGTTTCATTCATTTATCTGTTTTAAGTGCCCAGTTGAATTCTGTCAGTTATACGGCACTGGTTTGTCAAGCGTGTGGATGTTAGGATTGGAGCAGGATCACAGGCTCTGAGTGGGCTGGCAGAGTGGTCGACTCTTACCATGTGTGATGGTCCTGCGGAGCTCCAGCAGGCTACGGAAGGAAAGCGAGGCCACATGCGGTTTACCCCAGCGATCCGTCTCCTTCTCCACATCTTCCTCAAACTTGATCCAACGCGCCGTCTCTTTCCAGCGCATCTCCTGGTTCTTATCCACTATCAGCTCATTGAGCTCCACAAACACCTACAGAAAACACAGTGTCAAATGCACATCATAAAGCACTTTTAATGAATCCTAACCAAAGTTACTTCGAGGCAATTCATTACACTTGGCGGCCATCGTGGAAATGCTCCCCGAGAGCTAATTTCTAGGAAATAGGCAAACAAGTACAGCTCTGGTTGGAAGGGGAGCAAGACTGAAATATTTTGCAAACAAAGTATGACAGCGATATCATAAATCTTCTTTCGCTTTAGTATTTTCCTTTCTAAAGTAAAAACACAGGTGATGGATCTATCAAAATGACTGAAAACCTTTCAAGACAGACCTACCGTGAGCACCAAGGTTGATACATGATGATTTAAGCTTCTGCTGAAGCCACAAGTCAGTGAGATTTCAATCAATTTCAGTTTCATAAAAAAATAAAAAAGTTTAATTACCAAATTCTCAGTTAAGAGCTATGCAACCAACAATCCTAAAAATATGACAACAATCAGAGAAGTTACCATGGAAACCAGCACAAATTTTTTTACTCCCATGAAGCATTGCAAATGACATAAACGAATCAGTCTCCCTTCACTCACCAACTACTTATATCTCTGTATATGATTAAACATTTAGCAATAAAAGTTATAAATATATTCAGAGATATTTGGTATTTTACTCCTATGACTAAGCAAATCAGCATTGTTTTTGTAGGCTAAACATAAAAATGTTTAAAACATATTTTTTGTTAATTAAAATAAAGCTGAAATAAACCAAAATATAAATATAAAATGTGAAACTTCATCTTAAACTTAACAAAAAGCAACTAAATGAAACAAAATAAGTTTTAGCTGACATAGTAAAATACTAAAATACAACTAATTAAAAAAAAATCACAAAATTACTAAAAGTAACAAAAATGAAAATACAAAAATAAAAGATCATTCAAAATATGAAAAGATACAATACCCAAATAGCTTTTGCTTTGAATCACAAGTTCATGTTGATTCATCTCTGCTGATTGATTTATCTGAAGAATCATTTACTGAAAAACTCTTAAAATACCCATAAAGGCGGGAAAAATGCTTCTGGAACCAAGGTGCTTAAAAAGCATTCACCGATTTGCTCTATATTGTTCTATATTGTATACTTCTGAGATGTATTTAAAACACCTAGATGAGCCCTGAAATCCAGTAAGACTGATTCTCCTCATGCTGGTTGATTCAGAGCCACATGAATAGCACAGACTCCAGTGTTGCCTGACTAAGAACCTTATGTAATTAATCCAGCTGATTTAGAGACACTGCGTTCACCCGTTTATTGAAGCCCACTGGATGAAACGGATCAATAGATATCAGCAAAGGAAAGATCACTGAATCGAAGGTTTCTCCTGCTCCTCCACATCGATTGTCTTAATTAACACTACCTCATTACCATTATCAGTGTCAGTCTGGGGAAGACAGAGGCTTTACTTACAGCTTCCTCTTGAGGAACAAGACAGAATCTCAAAATCAATCCACATTTTCGGCTAGTTTACTACATCATTGTCAGAGTCTGCCACGCTATTATTTGAATAATTTTATTACACTGTTTTATTGTTGATGAATCTGCTCATAAATGACATGTAAAAACAAAACAAACAGTGTTTGGTCAGTTTATATTATAGTCAGACAGTCTTTCGTCTGAGTGAGCGAGAATAAGTTATAATGTGGAGCACACTGTACGTCTGGCTGTATGAAACTAGGTCTCATTTTTCTTTTCTCTGTGCGGTTTAAGAAGCTCAGCTCTCACCTCATGGGTTTTCTTGTCCATCCTCTTCCTCCTCTTCAGGCTGGACAGAGGAGGTGAGCCATTGCTGGTTCGTGGTACTTGACAGCGTGATGATTTCTTGACGAGGTGACGTCTAACCCCAGGATTGTCCTCAAAACGGTGACCAAATTAAAAAGAAAGAGAAAAGGTTAGGTAAATACTAAAAATAGAACTGTCAGGTTTGTAAGGGATGCTACAGATGCAGGGGGGAAAAATAAGTGAACCCTTGAATTTACCACAGTTTTGTGTATAAACTGGTCATAAAATTTGCAACCAAGTCACAACAAAACACAGTTTTTGAACAAACTGTGTAAACATTCATAGCAGGTTTATTACCATTTACTAGAACTATTATAAACTTTATGACTATTATTAAAACTTTTTTGTTGAGCTGAAATAAAATAAAACTTAAACTAAATGAAAATTAGAAATGTTGCTTTAGCAATTAAGTGAAATAAGTTTAAGCTGAAGCAATAAAATGCTAATTAGAAGTACATAAAAACTAAAACTTTAACTGAAACAAAAATAAATTAAACCTAAATAGTAATGACCCTAACCCTAACCTAACCCTGAAATATAAAAATAATAGCTAATTCAAAAGATTAATAAAAACTATCCACACTTCCAACATACTTTTTGAGGCTAAACATATCCCATAATTCAGTTAAATTAATTAAATATTAAATGTAATCTGGTAGTAAAAGTAAAGTGCTGTACATTTTTTGCTGTATAATTGTGTTGCCTGTTTAATAAGTAATAATAATGATAATGATGATAATAATAAAGGAACAGTTTACATAGCCACTGACTTCCATAGTGACCAGATTGGAGGTAATGGCCAGAGCTGTACTGCATTATAAAAACACACTCAAAAAATAAGCATTGCCTGATCCGTGCCTGGAAAAAGAGACCTTTATTTAAGAACTGTTAAACATTACAGAACATTAAGAACTTGGATAAAGCTGAAGTGTGTTAAAAAATTTCCATAAGCCTTGATATTCATCAGTCGATGGTGAAACAAATGGACTACATGACCAATTTATACAGAAGTACATGGTAAATCCAAGGGTTCACATAGCTTTTACTCAGCTGTAGCAATGAAACTGCATACAGTTGTGTGATTGAGAATAAAAGCGGGCCTAGAAAAACAAGAGAATCAGAGGCCTTCTCAGCTGAGCACAACTAAGAGGCGTATTTTGGATGCTAGGCCTTTCCAAAAAAATTGCTGTGATTTAATATTGTATCATTTTAGCCCAAAAACCGAGGTTTTTATTGAATTTGGGATAATCGAAGGGGTGTATTATGAGAAACCCTCTCTCTCCAGCTGTTCTGAGTGCCAAGCAAAAGGTCGGGGCTCTCCAAGGGTTGAGGCCTGCCAGGACGCCCAAGGCCTCAGCTGGTTTGTGTTGTCCCAGTAGCCCGGGGATGTTCGGTAAACAAACTTAATTTTTTACCCTTTCTCTCCTAGCGTTGCTCATGCATCCACTTCCCCCCACCCACCCCCACATAAAAAACAAGGCTCCACATAATTTTGAAGTGCACATACTGGTGCTCAGCTGTTTCACAGGGGTAGAGTGCTAACAATATGGTGGCCATGCCTTTTGGCTGTACTCTGGTTGTGCTTTTCATGGCAAGAGAGCAAAAATCCTAGAGGAGACCAATACAATCAAGTTTTCATCAAAACATCACAGGACGAACCCAACTCAAGCCGCAAACGTGTTTAATGCACAAAAGTGCTGATTTTAAATCTAATTTCAAGCATTCGATCTGTCCTCTCTTACTTTGTTAGCTTTACCTATTGAACATTGGGACAACTCCAAACATTCTCTCAAAATGGTACAATGACAAAGGTATACGTTGAATGCAATGAAAAATTTTTTTTTGAAATGTTAATATTAGAAAAATTCTGTCCACAAAATAAAAAGTAAATTAATTTTTTAATATATAGAATTTTTCATTTTATTTAAAATAAAAATATAAAATCAAACTAAATTATATTTTATTTATTTTAATGTTATTATATAACGCACTGTGGTACTGTATAACGAGCACACTCACGCCCTAAAGAGTGCAGCCCAGAAAATGGAGCACAGCTGAACGAAGACAAAACTAAAGGTATTTCGTATTGCACAGAGAGAATGTACTTCTACCTACAGAAAAACTTTAAATACTGCTTTAAAGCTTTAAAATCTTCTCTTTGAGAAGAAAACAAACACAGCCCCAGGAACTGATAACTTGGTGGTTATACCAATTGAGATTTTATATGAATTTCTTGTTGAAAAAAAAAGTATGAAACTAACATAAATACAATGATCACATTACTAAAAACTTGCCTCATGCATTTTAAACCTTTTTTTAAAAAGATTTTTCCTTTGTCATGTTTTACTTCAAATAAAATGATGAAACAGTGTGTGTATTAGGGCTGGGCGATATATCTAACGATATGATCATGCGCATCTAGTCAGTAAAGCCCGGTTCCGTGATTACCACTAAATCACCATCACCTGCTCTTAAATGAGTGGCATTTAATAGACAGAGCCGTAGATCACTGACAAGCTACGCAATATCGCGTTCATTATCGAAGGCGATTCATCTGGGATAATTAACGCGATATTGCGTAGCTTGTCAGTGATCTACGGTTCTGTCTATTAAATGCCGCTCCAGTTGAAAGCAGGTGATGGCAATTTAGCGGTAATCACAGAACCAGATTTACTGACTAGATGCGCATGATCATATTGTAAGATATATCGCCCAGCCCTAGTGTGTATGTAGCTGAAAAGAAACAGTGAGACTGAGAGATAAGATCTTCACACAGACATTTCCTCGAGGGACTGCAGAGAGAATCAAAGACAAAGACCTCGAGGGAAACTCATTAGTAAACAGTCTACACAAAGACAAAAGCATCAAACCTGAGGGTTTTACTGTTTATAAAAATACAAGTATGTTTATTAGCGAAAATCAGTGTTTAAACTCTGACCGATAACTGGAATGTTTCAGACCCATTGTGTTTTATATAAGAAACAGTTTCTCCAAAAAAGTAACATTTGGTTATTATTTACTCATGTTGAAAACCTGCATGACTTTCTTTCTTCTGCAGAACACAAAAAGAGAATGGATAATGTACTGGTTACTTTTTTCCATGCAATTACAATGAATGAGGCACATTCAAGCTTGAAAAACAAACATAAACCATTTTCTTAATCTGGCTTCTTTTGGAACTATTTTATCTAGTATTTGTGTCATAATATGGAAGTCAGTCAATATTAACTTTTAACTCAACTATTAACTATTAACTCAATTGATGATTGATTCAGCCCATGGCTGATATTAGAAAGATGAGCAATTCATATGCAAATATTACAATGACATTATCTTCTGTCGGCAACACATCAGATTCAACAAACAATTACCATGCAGCATAAAGACAAGACCATTCACTATATATATATATATATATACACACACACACACATACATATAAGTTTACACAAAAAAATTATATTACATTAGTTTTTCAGGCCCAATTAATTGCAGAAGAACAAACCTCTAACCATAATAAATGAGGAATGTCAATATAAATCGCTGTACTTTATGTCTGAATAAAGTTACTGTGTAATATGACTCTACCCTGAGATGCGTGTGTGTGTGTGTAAGTGTGGAGGTTTGGCAGCACATGTATGTGTCAACAGGATGGGATGTGGAACTTCAGAATCCATTCTCTCAAACATGCCACATCACTGGAGGCCATGATATGTTTCATATCAGCAATCTGTTTGCAAGGACTCAGCTTGACATTAATTAGCTTGTATTTCCCAACAGGATCAATAAAACAAATTCCCAGCTATCAATTTCCAATGCGAACAAGATCTATAGAGGGTGGAGTGCACTTTTACAATGTCACAACTGCAGTCATGTGAACGGAAAATCCTACTGGACTTAATCAAAAGTCGCCTGTTAGACATTCTAGAACAGAGACGTACTTTGAGGCTTTTTGCCGTTTATGAACTATTGTCAAAGACAGACAATGGCAAAAGTCTGTCGAAAAATTAAGTGTGAAGCAAAGTAGAGGTCACTATGACATGTGCAAAAACTGAGGTGGAAAATATTACCCTTCATCATACTGCCAACTTTTTAACAACAGGCACACTTACGGATCGGTTCGACTTGGGAGCCAAGCTGTGAGTGGATGGACTCCAGAAGGTCATAATCATCGAAATCCAGCACAAACTCCTCAAAGTCCTCAAAGCCGTCCACTGCGAAGCTACCCAGAGGGTTTTCCTGATCCCCATAATGCCCCTTTCCAGTCTCCGCATCAGAGCCACCGCTCGTGTCCTCCTCCTTCCCCACATCTGTCATCTCCACACCTTGTACCTCCGGATCATCCAGGATGCAACCCTCTTTCGCACCGCTATTTTGCACCTTCTCCCGTCAATAATGTAAAGCTCAAAAAACTGATGCTAATTTTGTTTTTACTACATCCCAGTCCGATCTTCAGAATGGGATTCCGAAGTGGATCCTGGAAGCAATAATTTCTTCTAAAAAGTATGGAATGACCATGAATCAAGTGATTAATCTAGTTTGCAATTAAATTTGTCCAAGAATGGGATGGAAAAGAAGAAAAGATCCCTTAATCCGTAGAGAGTTTGTAAGATCCACCTGGCCGTCTGATGAGAAAATAGTGTCTGGCCTCAGGCTTCCCAAGCAGATGAGCAGTGGGTCTGTGAGACGTGTCCGTCTGTACGCAAGCAGAGGAAATTTTGATACAACTGAACTAGTTTTGAAGACTCGCACTAATCCGTTGGCTGCCTCTGTGATTTCCATGACGTTGTCGATTGATCCTGCAGCTGCATGACCGACAGAGATGCCATCCTCCGTCCGGTTTTTCCCTCATCAGGTCCGAAGCTGGTTACACCACACTATTAGAACAGCACAGGTGAAAACCTCCATCCGAAACAACAGCAGTGCCGATGAAGTGCACAACATGGTGCCACACATTACACAGCGCTGTCTCCACATGACCAATCTCCATGGAAACCACAGCTGCTTCTAGAACTCGACCCTGTCTCATTTTCAAGCGGTTACCTGCCCGGTGATGAGCCAATTGCAGCCCAGATGCGTCCAATAGCCTATATAGCCGGACATTTACCAGATTTTAACATACTATGCATATCAGAAAAACACTGTATTGCTCAAAGCTTGCTCTTTTATAGAGATATAAGGGAGACCTCAATCATGTTTAATTTAAAAATGAACTTTGACTTAGATGTTTCTACTAAAATTCATTAGGAGAGGCAAATATGAACTAAAATGTGCCTATTATGTAGACAAGATTTATATAAAAATAAAAATAATACAATATAATACACTGTAAACATAATACACTGTAATTGCAATCAAATTCCTGCCTAGACAAACAAGTGAGACTGAAAGAGACCTCATTTGTGGTTATTCAACAATGAACAAACATATACACCCCCCCCCCAAAAAAAAAAAAAACTATATAAATATATATATGTGTGTGTGTGTGTGTGTGTGTGTGTGTGTGTGTGTGTGTGTATATATGTGTGTGTGCGTGTAGGATAAACTATTATGGTTTTGAGACCTTATTCAATATGTGGTTATCCAAAAATCAGCAAAGTCATACACTAAAAAAAAATAATGAAATTAGTGAATACATTCCATAAACATAAAAAAAGAAAAAGAAAATAAATTACCCCTGTGATTGCACTGTAAGCACATTAAGGTCTAGGAGAAACAACTGTGATATCAAAAAGACCCCACTTTTGCTTACTTAATTAATGAACAAACTCATTCCGGGGGGGGGGGGGGTTGTTCAAAACATGAGTTAGAAAATGACTTCTGTGGATTACACGAGTGAGTATTGTGATATGTCTCCTAAATCCGCTGTAAAGGTGTCACATATATGAAACCGCTGGCATGATAAGATAAGAGGTTTATAGTGTGATTTAGGGCTTAAATTCAATGGCCTGTTCTATTATGGCAGCCTCATTTGTAATTTGCTGGGATACAGCAGTCAATGCTTCCTATTTTCTAAAAGCAGTAAGGGCTGTGGGCAGGTCTATGGGAAGGATAATCAATTGCAACAGTGAAGTTAATTATAACCAGAGGGATCTCGTCTACAGAGCCGCTGCAGCCCTCACCTAAAAGCACTCTGCTGGACTCTGCTAGCCTTCATTCATGGCCAGAGTATGGACTATTTAGCCATATTAGCTTCACTGTACGTCACATAAAGAGTAAACGGCAGGATCATTCATGAAATGCGTTTGGAAATATCTATGCTGCCTTCAAAATCCAACCTGATGCAGACATGTTAGCATTATTAAGATTAAGTAATTTAACAATGATTACATAGTGAAGTACTAAATAATTTAACTAATATCGATAACTATATATTTACTGTATAGTATACATTACATTATATTATAGTAACATTAAAGATCAATCACAAGAATATTTCAATCATTATGCAACATAAAGCAAACATAAGCAAATATTATGATTTTGAATGTTCTACATGGTGCCTAATAGTTAAAAGGAGCAATGCACTAAACTTGGGAGGATCATCTGGCTCAAAGACATTCCCATTCCCACACAGAGGAACAGCTGGGAGGGCAACTGCATGGGAGCACATTTAAACCAAACCCTTCACGTCAGGAAGAACTACAACCCTGCTTCTAGGAAAGCACAGTCATGTGCAGTGCATCTTCAGGAATCCGCCTTTCCATGAATCTTTTTTTTTTAAAGATTAATTAAAAAAAAATGTCATTTGTCTTTTAGCAAAGGTCAGGGACATGAAATCCCTAACCTTTATAAAATGATCCATTGCCCAATTCTGTAGGTCAAAGTAAATATCACATGAGCAGTTTTATTTTCAATTTTGTTTCCAGTTTATTTTTGCAACATGTCTAAATACAGTATAAATCTCAGATTAGTTGATAAATACATTAAATTAAACGTCAAAATAAAATAAATTACATTTTTGTTTTCACATTTTCTGTTTTACATTTAGTCATTTTAGCAGACACTTTTATCCAAAGTGACTTAAAAATGAGGACAATGGAAGCAACCAAAATCAACAAAAGAGCAAAGCTATGCAAGTGCTATAACAAGTCTCAGTTAGCTTAACACAGTACACATAGCAAGGGCTTTATAAATAATATAATTTAAAAAAAAAAAACAGAATAGAAAAAGAATAGAGCAAGCTAGTGTTAGAGTTAGTAAATATTAGTAATTTTGTTGTGTATTTTTGTCATTTTTCATTATTATGTTTTAATGTCTATACAGTTTTTATCATAACTAAATGAAATTACAAATGTTGTTTTAGTTTTAGGCCGCTTTTACACTATAGTTCTTGATGCCCAATTATGATTTTTGTGGACTATTTCCGATTTTTTACATTCCGATTACATATACCCATTTCCAATAACTGCATTTACACTATACACTTGGTGAAACAACCCAGGGTAGATGTACTGACAGGTTGCCAGGTCTGCAGAACAAAACCAGCATAATGGCTATTCAAAACTAGCCTTTTTTTTACGTAGTTTACCCCAGGGGCCCCCCTCTGTAGCAATAGCAGGGGGAGAAAGATCACTTTAAACCAGGGACTGAAAAACAACCCTGCAACAGTGTAAAAGTAGCCCAATTCCAATGGAAAACCATGGACTTGGCAACACTTCCAGGAAAAGAGTCCCCCTAAGTCACTGTCAATCACCAGATTCGCCACCATCGCTTTTTCAATGATGTACGACTCGCATTTACAGGGGAATAACCACTCTGTCTGCTTACATGGCAGATGTAAATGCAGGCATTTAATTCGTAACAGATTTATTTCCACACATGAATGAGGCCTGAAACCGATCTGAGACGATCAAAATCCATGTGCTTTTTTCCTGCTTACATGTTCATGGGTCACATCCAATCTGTGCCGCATGTTATCTATAACAAGGGTGTCCAATCCTGTTCCTGCAGGGCCAATGTCCTGCAGAGTTTAGCTCCATGCAGTTCCAACACAGTTGCCTGGAAGTTTCTAGTGAGTCTTGAAGACCTTAATTAACTGATTCAGATGTGTTTAATTAGCATTGGCGCGAACTCTGCAGGTCAGTGGCCCTCCAGGAACAGGTCGGGACACCACTGATCTATTCATCCTAAAGTAATGAACAGTATTTTTTTTCCCTCCTTAAAACTTTGGTAACCGGTCTGAAAAGTTAAACTGAACAATTGCGGTCACCACTTCTATGGACAGACATTTGATATTACGTTCCTATACTTCATGTTATGTTAATTTTATCTCAAATAACATTTCTCCCAACCAAAAAAAAAAAAAAAAAAAAACACATAATACTTTCATAATATTTAATTCATAATACTTAAAAACAAAGTAATGGGACACCAGAGTGAACTCTATTCACAGAAAGTGCCAATTACTCTCCTGCAAAGGTTTTTAAGTAGTAGTATTCCTGGGCTGTCATACCCTGTAATCAGTTGAGCTTATTTTATTAAGGATAATCATTAATGTAAAAACAACGGGACACACTCTGGTGCACGGCACAGACCCAGTGATCCTGACCACATCTGAACATCTTGAAGGCTTGTTTACAACTGCGGAAAAGGGAGGAGAGGGCAGGCCGAGTGATGACCACGGCCAGCCAATGATCCTGTTGCTCTGCTTTCCACCAAAACACATTTATGAGTATGGACACGAATACCCCAGCGCCCCCAAACTTACTACATAGCTTGCCAATGCAGTCTTCTAAGTCCACTAAACAAACACTCCCTGTCATCACTCCCCTCCTCTGGAGTTAGAGTTTAATGAGCATTCGGAGGGGCACGTGCTTTGGCTTGTCAAAATCACGTTAAACTGTCGGCCTGAGACTCGTTTGTTGGTGTGGCTCCAATGACACATGAAATCAAACACGCCTGTCTAATTTTGTTTGAGTTACTGCACTGATTTTAATTAAGATCCAATGGCCACAACAACATGCAAGTTATCTGCTTTAATCCTTGTTTTAATCATTATGGCTACACAAACTGAAAACTCAAATCAGTAAGTGCACTGATTTTTGAGACAAGGGACAAAAGGCAACAGGGTAAGAAAAAAAAAATGAAGCTTTACCAGAATCCAGGGGAAAAAATGATACAATTTTAAATAGGAAAATAAAAATTATGTACTTTCTTAAATAAGTGCTGTCCTAAAGAAAATTCATGATTATAATAAAAAATAAAAATAAAACTTCAAAAAGATCAGGACCCTGAAACAAAGCTTTCTTGCTTTAATTAGCCATCTGTGAAAGGTTTATGCTCAACACACTGCAAAAATATTTTTACTGTAAAAAAAAAAAGTAAAAAAAAAAAGTCTAAGTCTAAGTTTAAATCTAAATTAGATTTAAAAAACGAATAAAAAAACCTTGCAATTTTGATTAATCCTATATTATAATTTCAAAAAATGATTAGAATCCTGCAAATAAAGATAATGTAAATAAAGGACACCTTTGGGGATAGTCTGTAATAATTTAACTTGATCAAATAAAATATGAAGAAATATGAAACTGTGCATAGGGATATTACAGTGTTTGTATCTGTTAATTGGGATATTACAGTGATCATATCCGATATATGGAGAGGAGATGTTTTGTCTCAAGTCTCAGATATCAGTGAATATTAGTGTCCTGTTATTTTCACATCTCTTCCAGAATTGACTTTGCTTACTTTTCATGTCATCCAGGTCAGCGCTGGCTAGCATCTGAGCCTCCGCCTCGTCTGTTGGTACTTTCTGGTACACAGCGGTTTCTATGGCTGTCATGCTGCCTATACAGATGCGTTCTCGTAGGTCATAGCTGGTCCGCTGGGCTCCAGCCAGCCGGTGGACGGGCTTCCTGCGAAACCAGCCTCGTGTTGTCATACTGGTAGGTTCTGGAGATGGGCTAAACCTGTAAAAAGAGATTTACAACTGAGTATTGCTTTATAAAAATGTTATGTTCATTGTTATCAGTCTGACGGCACTAACAGAATTGCATTGCTAACAGAGTGAAAGATGGACATGATTCTAGGTGGCTACATTAAACAAACTGCTGAAAAGGAAACATTCTGTTTATGCTTGTCATTCCATAAAACTAACTTTTGACTTGATGGAAAAAATGCACACACAAAAAAAAGGGTGGTGACAAAGTTTAAAAAGAGCAACTTATTAAAGAAGCTACATCAGCAGCTATAAATTTGTCAAACTGAGAATAAAATGCAACATGATTAACATGTCAGTTTAATGAATAAAACACCACTTCATTATAAATTCTAAAAATGTAATGCTAATATATATATATATTTAATATATATATATATATATATTAAAGACAGACAAATACAGTCAAGGGGCCCACTGTACTGCAAAATAATAATAATAATAATAATAATAATAATAATAATAATAATAATAATAATAAAATAATATTAATAATAACAAAACAACAAATAAAAAAATTAATAAAATCAAGTCATACGTTAAATAAGGCTGACCATTTTCTATATTTTTAGCTTAACCAATTGTGCAAATATGTGCTGCAAGAAGCCAGTTAGCCAGCAGAGGGCAATAAAATACAACTTTTCTAGTTCAATATTTTTGTTTTCACAGTATCACATTGTATTAAAAATAAAAAAAGGTTGCATGCACTTGCCATTGAAAGCACATCTAAAGGTAACTGCTGTGAATTGACCATTCAGATGAACCACTTGAAAACCAAAGAACAAGATGTTTCTTACATTAATATCTTTTATGTACTGCAGTGACTAACATTAACTTAATAAATGGCCATTGTCAAATCAGACAAATTTTAGCTTACTTCCACATCTTTCTTGTTTTATTTATTTATTTTTATTTTCCCAAAAAGACTAAATAAATAGTGATAAAAGCCAAAATATTCAATACCACAAATTAATATTTAGTGAACAATCCACTATTTTGTAGAAGGGGGTAAATAGACTATTTTCACGTGAAATTTGTAGCCAAATAATGGGAGGGAGAAATTGATCAGATTGATAGGTCTATAAGTAACATTTGTTGACTTCAGCAATCCTTATTGTATTATATGCCAGTGGTGACAGTTCAAAAATGGGGAAAAGCACTTTTTACAGGAAAAGATTTTAAGGTTTTATTTTAAGGTCCAATTCTCCCTACTAACTAACTATGAACTGCGACTTTTGCTTCAATAAACTCCTAATTTGCTGTTTATTAATAGTTAGTAAGGTAGTTGTTAAGATTATGGGTAGGATTAAGGGCTCTAAAATAAGGTCATGCAGAATAAGGCATTAATGTGTGCTTCATAAATAAAGGCTTGTAATATGCATGCTAGTTAATAGCAGTGGTGGCTCATGGGTTTTAAAATAGAGTTGGTATTATAGTTGTATTTGTATGTGATTATTGCTGATTATTATTATTAATTTTTTTTTTTTTTTTTTTTTTTTTTTTTTTTTTTTGCTTAACCACTTTAACATGGCTTTTTGGTTGCTTTTAGAAAGAAAACAACACAGATACAACAAGATAATATAATATCACTTGCCTGGCCTAGCACCTGAAGCAAACATCCATCCCTTCTTAAAAGTCTGTGTTAAAAGAGAGCTGCCTGTTGTGCTATTTAATTAAGCCGACTGCTGTAGCCTAACTTATATGCAGCTCAGATGTGTTTTCCTTTTTTTATTTTTATATATACTGTTTGAATGACAGCTTGGTAAATCTGTTGGCAATCAAATATTCAATATCGCTGCTCATCATAAGTACTTGGATCATTATCAGCGGAGCGTGAGACGTTCAAACTAATAGCACGTAATTTAAGTCTCTATGATGATTGGTTGATACCAGAAGGGAGGCTAGCCTCCCTTAAGAGGTTTGTTTTCTCAACACTCCTCAGCACTGAAAGTGAACACTTGATGCTGATTGGCAATTTTTTTTTTTTACCAACGGAGGCTCGAGAGGTCAACTCTCCCCCGGCCTCCCCCTCCCCTTCTCTGTCACCTAGTGGTTGTAATTACATCAGCAGATTCGTCACATTCGTGATAGAAAAGCAGCGCTTTCCAACTTCAGTAACATGTTATGGTATTACAGCTGTGTAATTACAAACAAAAAATACACATTCTGAGACATGAACTGAAATGAATTGTGAATTTTATTAACATTAAATAGTCCTCCTCCTCCTCCCATTTTCACCTCAAAATTTTGTCTTCCCTGCAAGCCACAAATTGGTTAATAGTGAGAATTAGTTCTTAAAATAAAGTGTAGCAGTATCTTCTTTAAGCAACCCGATAACATGTTTTCAGGTCTTTAAGGTGTAGACCCATCCTAACTTATTAGCCACATACCTGTTAGAAACCTCTTCCTCCTCTCCTCCGTCCGGGCGTTCTGGTGTTTCCTCCTGCTCCTCCATTCCGGCGGGGCTGGGTGGGGTCTCCTCACTGCTCGTGGGTCTCTCGCTCTCCATATGGAAGCTGGTGAGAGGGAGATCGGCCGCCAGATCCTCCTCACTTCCCAAACTGAGCTGTGAGATCACAACACCTGTCAACATCTCTGCATTATCCCATCCCATCTCTCACACAGTTATCCCGACAGAAAGTGGTGCAGAAAGAAACTGTATTGTATAGAATATATACTTTTATGCATGCGAAAACTAATGCAATGACAAATATTTTGATTAATTGATTTTGAAATGTCTGTTTGTGTTTATGTTTATATTAGTCTCTTGTACAGCATGCTTGAGCTTGGGGAAGGCACTATATAAATTAAACATTATTATTATTATTATTATTATTATTATTATTATTATATGTTGCATGCTCAATTTGACAAATGCTGTCGATATGGTCATTTTTTGCACAAAGTGCAATAGAATGGGTGCACAATCATTCTAAATATAAATATTTATAAAATACTTGTTATTAGACAGTAACAGTTAGGGGACTACTGTAATGTAATATGTTCAGATGAGTGATGTGTGATGAGTGATTTCCCCTGTGCTTTTTTATTGTGTTGTTATCATTTTTAATTTAGTGATTTTACCTACTACTTTTAAAGGGCAAGCAATTACCTTTTTGGCACATAATGTTCAATTGCACAAAGCCTATATACTGTAGATAAATTCACTACATTTGGTTTCATTGCCTTCAAACCAGATTTTGTTTGGAGGACAACAATTTTGTAAATAAAAGATTAAAATGAATTTACATTTTAATTACAATTATTATTTTAAATAATCATTATTTTTTGGGATAAATTGAAAAATCAATCAAATAATCGACAGATTGAAAAATTATTTGTTAACTTTTGATAGTCCAATTGCAAAAAAAAAAAAGAAAGAAAGAAAAAAAAATTGCATTCAACATTATTCCCCTGCATATTTCACACTTGAAATGGAAGGTCTAGTCAAGTGCACTGCATTGTGGCACACAATATACCACGTATTAGGTCACATATTTGTCAATATTAGCTCATCTCAGTATAATAAAGTCACATACATAATGCATTTAGCAAAAAATAGTAATATGGTAATTTAGGAAACTTCAAGTTACCTGTGGCAGCTCTTCAGATGGCTCAGTAGGCGTGGCTGCTTGGCACTGTCCCTCCGTCTCAGACTCCGCCTCCTCCTCATCCACCTCATGAATAGTGGGTGTGACATCTGACGGGGGCATGGACGTCTTCTTTTTCTTCCTCTTTCTCTTTCTCCTGCGGTCCATACTGAGGACCCTCTTGCGGAAACGCTGCGGGGGGAGGTGGGTGGACAGGGGGTGGTGGGTGTGGTGGAACGTATGCCGGTGATCTATGCATAAAGAGAGAGAGAGAGATTAAAAGCCTGTTCACTTAAACTATAACTATAAAATTTTGCTATTCGTTCTAATTCTATGAGAATAGGGAAGTATATTTAACAACTATAAAGATTACGACACAGATGAATGATATTCCTGGAATCACTCTCAGAATGATTTTTTTTTTTCCAGCTTAACAATAAAAAAAAAATACATTGAAAGCCAATCAGAATCCATTTGAATTTAAAGAACTTGAGCATTTAAAGCAACAGACAAAACTATGCACATGCTTTTAATAAACAATGTTACTCTCCAATGGTGTAGACCATAATATTGTTATCATTCTTGGTTTGAATGGCATTACGTAAAGGATGACTGTGGACTCATACAAGAATCTAGAACAGCTATGTAGAAAATGGGTTATAGCTGGGACAATGTCAATTATATAATTCAGCACCACTATACAAACATATTTGACCGCAGAATGGCAACCACTGATCAGATCATCAATAAGAATCAAGTATTCCAGAGAGCTGTGTAATAAGCAACGATAAAGTCTTTTAAAAGGTCACAGATAATAAGTCTGCCACAGTTCTCACATGTATGGTCTTTGTGTTTTTGGTTTTGTCTTTTGTTGGTTTTTTGTTTAGTTTTTTTTTTGTGTGTGTTTTTTGTATTTATTTGTTTTGTTGTCTATTAATTAGCCTATTAGTCCTTATTTGGTTTAGTACTGTTTGGTGTCCTGTCTTAACGTCATGTTTGGAAAGTTGATTGTGTTGCAAGCCTGTTTCTCTGTATTTCCCTGTGTTATTTGGATTAAGTCTATTTTCCTTGTTATTCCGTCTTCGTGAGTACTCTGTGTAGTACTCAATGCTTTTATTAACATTATATAGTACTCAATACTAGCATTAGTTAGTTCCTCTCACTCGAACATCTCTGTTGCCAAGTATCTTCTATTTCACAAGCTTCAAATTTAAACAGCACTAAATCAATGAATAAATATGAGGTGCAGACTTCTTTAATATTAAAATACTTTATACACTACCGTTCAACAGTTTGGGTTAGTAACACTTAATAATAATAATAATAATAATAATAATAATAATAATAATAATATTAATAATAGTTTTTTTCAGCAAGGATGCATCAAATTGATCAGAAGTGACTTTCACATTGTTACAAAAAAATTTCTATTTCAAATAAATGCTATTCTTTTGCAATTTCTATTTATGAAAGAATCCTTAAAAAAAAAAAATCACAATTTGCATAAAAATATTAAGTGGTTTTGAACATTGATAATAAATGTTTCTTGAGCAGGAAATCAGCATATTAGCATCATATTTGAAGGATCATGTGACACTGAAGTAATGATGCTGAAAATTTACCTTTACCATCACAGAAATAAATTCCATTTTTAAATATATTAAAACAGAAAACAGTTGTTTTAAATTGTAACAATAGTTCATAATATTACCGCTTTACTGATCAAATAAATGCAGCCTCGGTGAACAAAAGAGACTTCTTTCAAACACCCCCCCCCCCTTACCCCCACCCAAAAAAATAAATAAATAAAATAAAAATAAATTAAAATTGTACTAACCCAAAACTGTTGAACAGTAGTTCAGAAGTACATCTGTTCGTTGACCAATGGAAGGCAGTGCAAGTGTTCTAGAAACTTTTTAGAAAATCTTTTAAAAATTCATTACATTTAGTGCAATTCCAGCAACAAAAATAAATAAATAAAATCAATCAAAATTAAAATGAAATACAATTAATTTAATTGGAAATAAATAAGAACTTATTTGAAATGGGGCATTTACGTACAAACCTGAAAGCAGATGGTTGAAGAGAAGGGGTTGAAAATTATGACGGATTTGTGTCATCAACCGAAACGGAAAGTTGCATCAGAGGTATTTTTGGAATAACACTGATAAATTGTGCACAATAAGATTAAGAATGTGAAGCGTGTGAATTTCCTGCTGACTGTATGAGTCGTTTTAGCCACACAGAGATGTTAACGTGTGATTTATCCTGCAGCAGCTCTGTGTTCAGGCTGCCTCTTGGCTCCGGTGTGAATGAAACACATGCTTACACCTCCCACTACTGTCGCCACATGTAGATGGAATTGTGGGCCTTGATTTATCCAGGTCCAGAAAGCAACTGGCACAGACGCAGCCCCACAGGAGGCCAGGGAATGTGAGAGAGCCATTTAAAGTCTTGTCTGTACTTCTAAAGCTCCTTCTGCAGAATGACATGGAGTCTTTTACCAACCAGACAGTTTGAAAACAGCTTTTCATAAAGTATGTGTCATATCTTTGACCTCATTTACACCTCTTATTAAGATTTTTTTCTTCCGTGAAGCCTGCATAGATGCAGGCTCCGCACACTTTAACTACCCAGGAATCCTTGCAAAATGCCAATCAGACAACGGGTGGGAGGAGATTTTGCTCAAGAGCAATTGATGACATGGCTGAGAAGAAAATTTTTAAGTGTAGGTATCATTACGGTTTTGTACATTTGACCAGCTGTTACCTACAGTTTATACAAACATTATGGTCATCGACCAGTGGTTGATATCTCAAACATAATAATAGCGCGTTGAATAATACGATCGCATTATGATTCATTAAATAAATAGAACCGAATGTCAGGGCTTTACTGAGTCACATGTAAGCCTAGTATGTATATTTAAACCTGTAAATTCATCTGAAACTCATGCACATGTTTATTATGTGTTAAAATTGTAATCTTAATTCAAATGGAACATAGGCAGCATATACCCCGAACCTGCAGCTCCTGTCAAAAATCAACCAAACCGTTATTTCTGGCGTGACGATCGAGTCTTTCCCAAAAATACCTCTCAATGCACCCTCGTGGACTCGTGCCAAGGGCCCTATAGGTCTTCACTACATGACGTCACCAAAGTGTGGACTCTGAGGAAGTCCACAAGTCCGGAGTGTGCCATTTGGGACAGGGCATTAGAGTGTGTGATCTGTCATGTGACAAATGGGTTTGGTTCAACTATGCTTAGATTCAAAGAAAAAGGAGCATGAAAATAGATATCAGATCAATCAAAATTCAATCAAAATACACTGAAGCCATTTTCCCTCAGTTTCAGCATTGGTGCAGAACAGGCTTTAGTTTTTATGGCAGAGCAGATCCAAAGCGTTGTGTGATCGGATCACTCAAATCGCATTTAAAGGAAGTCAGAAATGCATCGATTGCATTTAAAGTATGAATTCTAATGTGTCCGAGACCGCCTACCTACCGTCCATCACCAATTATTGTAAAACAAGAGTTTTATTTTTTGCCAAAAATATGGGGCAAAAATTTATCAGAAAAGGACTAGCGAAATACTAGAAATATTGGTGGTAGAGTGTTATTTTACTATTATTTATAAACTATTACACCATTTATTTGTATTTTGAGTTAGCTTTTACTTTTATATTTTAATTTTAATTGTAGTTTCTACTACTACTGTTGCTACTGCTACTACTACTACCATTAATCATTAATATGAATGCTAAATAATATATTAATATTAATTATAATCTATTTTAAATTAATAATTTACATTATTGCCATTATTTATAATAATTTAAATAAAAATAATTACTAAAATCAGTATTAATAAAAAAATTAATAATAATACTACAATTATTAACATTATTATTATTATTATTATTACTGCTGCTGCTGATAATAATAATGATGTTAAAATTAATAAATAAAATTAATATTAATAATTTAAAGTCCTAAATTATATTGTTATCATTAATTATAATAACTTTAATTTACATACACATTAATACTAATATCAATCATTAATAACAATTGCAATAATAATATTTGTAATAATAATAACAATTATTATTATCGTCATCATCACCATCATTAATAATCAGAATCTGCCTGACCTGACCACTGAACTTGTGATCAGATCCTCCTTGATAGAAGGCAAACCATTTCTAAACCAGCATGACATGAAGATTATCCACCCAGGAATTATTTAAAATTGAGTGCCCATATAATTGTTGTGATATATGCGTCAGACAGTACTTACACTCAAAGTCTTTCTCATTGTAGCTGCGGCCCATTTTGTCTGAGCCATTGATGGCAGGCTCAGTAATGATGTCCCCAAATCTCTCCACAGACAAGGCCTCCCATTCCTCATCTTCTTGTCCTGCTGTGGAGCCCTTCTCTTCTTCCGACAAAACCTGCAGACGAGAACATTTGAAACCACACAGTAAGTGCCAGACAGATGTTCCACATGCTAAAACACATTTGAGGAAGTAAGGGAAATAAACTTGAGGCCAAATGATTCCTACTGGCACACTCTGGAGAGTTTGAGCAGTTACCGCCAGATGTTTTACAGTATGTTCTCTCAGCTTGAACCACAACCACTAGCTCTCACCCGGTGTGCCGCAGTTCTGGATGGGTTATCATCAACCATGTGTCATTATTTGTAGCCCACTAAAGAACAGGGCATTATGGTGACTGAGAAGTATTATGGAGATCTAGGTGTTTTTTTTTTATAACATGACACATATAACAATTTGGCCCCTTCCTACAACTTTTGACCCTTGTCAGATTTGGTGACCCTGTTGTTTGCCTGCAACTGCAACTCCACAGCATTTCAGATTTCCCCTCTACCTTTACAGTTATGTTCAGAAGCACCAGTCGTGTTCTCGCACTGACATTTTACAAATACTGAACTCTAGTCACAGATTTCACTAGCAGATAAATCCCTAACATGATATGAATGGATGGTCTAAATCAATTCTTTCTACGCGTCTTCTTCTAAAAAAAAAACAAACAAACAAAAAAAAACTGACAGAGCATTGCTAATATTTTGCAAAATCAATAGTACGTTTTCATTAAAATAATCAAATTTTGACTCATTTTGATCATAATCAGTATAAGACAAAACTCTTCATCAATGCATATTGAATGAGGTACTGGAAGGACCAATCATATTAGAGCTCCCTATGTGGCCCCGCCCACAGCTCCACCTATGGGAGTCATCTAACATTTGGCTGGTGGGTAGAAGGCTTTGAAGAGCGAGGGTGGGATAAAGCATGCTGACAGGCTACAAGGCTCGCAGATCAGTCAGAGTAAAGGTCAGAATGTCAGCAGGAAGCCGGCAGCACCCCTGCAGCACCCCATCAACAACCGCAACTGCATTCAACAGCACCTCTGTCATGTCGGACGAGCAACAACATGCTGCAGAATGGCCAAATGAACGCGGAAAGCATAAAAGCCAACAAATTATTTAACCTGAAGCATTAAAACCAACATGATTTTTTTTTTTTTTTTAGCCACATTTCCTTTGATTGTTCCGCAAAATAATCTCACACGGATGGGCAATCGTCAGGCATCTGCATAATTAAGCAGAGCAGATGGGGCAAATTCGGCAAAACTGACGTGAGATGGACAGACAAGGCACTAACAAAGTCTTTTTTTGATGATTGTGTCCCTTCTTTGCGTAAATTAATGAGGACAACATTTCACTATGCTCTCGGTGTCTGCACGCTGTGTGCCGCTCTTTCATCGCCGTTGAAGTGCTGACTTTAATGAAGACACTGACCTGTGAAGTCAAATGATAAACAGCTTGCTCTCACAATAACGAGAGACTTGGAAATGAGCCAGTGGGGAAGCAGACAGAGAGGATGCTGGGAAAAGCCACTCTGCTGCATCACACCATTTCTGCTCTTTCATGTCCACTTTTCCAACCTCTCAAATGTGTCTCGAGCAGAGCTTTCTGTCTGTGAAGCATGTGTGTGTGTGTGTCACAAAACCTGTCATGTTAATATTTCACACCAAAATCAATTGGAAGAAATACAAAATTACATTTTGTTGTAATTGTAAGCAATATATATAATATAATTTAAAAGGTAAATTGTATTTATACATCATCAACAGTACTTTTGGTGACTTTACTATAATATGCTGTTAAAAAAAAAACTGTACCCCTAGGCCGTTTACACAGAATGCGCCTTTGCATCTAAAATTTGAGATGCAGCGTTCAGGAATGGTTTTAAAAGAAAACAGTGCAGAATGCCTCCTCTACCATGTTGCTGTCAAATAAAACAGTTGCCATGCCACCTTGCAAATGTAAACAAAAGCTCACAACACTTGCCCCGCCTATGGGTCTTCTGATTGGTCCACTGTTTTGGAACTGACATTAATGAGTGGTGCTGCATGTAAACTTGACACAACATCTTAAAAATGCGACACTCATGTGCGAGATGCTGCAAAGGACACAAGACGCGAGCATAATGGTCGTGTGTGTGTGTGTGTGTGTAAAATTTAATGGTAAACTTCCATGTTTTTATGAGCAGCAGTGTAACATTATCCCTTTGCCCTATCTCTGTTTGGTCACTCTGTCTTTGTTTGTCTTGTATAATTGCCCCTTCTTAATTACCATAATGTACCAAAAGAACAAAACAAACAAACAACGAGGTGCTCTTTTTTTTTTAGAATATTACTTTTTGAACAGCATTTCCCACCATTTCTGTACTGAATAAAAATGAGGGACCCAAACAGCATCTGCTCTTCCAGTTCTCTAATTGTGTAAATGTTAATGGCTTGAGCGAGAGTGAGTGCAAGTGCTCCCAATAAAGGTTACGGATTGCAGCTCTCTTTATTTCAACTGCGAGGTGAAAAGAATGACAATGGGAATTCAGTGATGGCTGACAAATGTGTTTGCCTGCTGCTAGCAAAGCGCTCTGGGTAAATGGTAGATAGGACTATATGCGTCACAGGTGGTGAGAAGGCCGTCATGATGTCAACGTTTCGTTAGTCGATACCAATACAGTGAAATTTCATGATTCTGTGTCCATTATATATAAATATCAATAAAAACATAAATGAATGCCATGTGTTTCATGTCTCGCTTTTTAAAAAATGGTGATCATGTTGCATCTTCTACAATAATACAAAAGAAAACCATATATTACATGAGTTGAGAATTTGAGTTAGCAGTCTGTATTAAATGTGACATTTAATATCTGTGTACCACAGAAAAAAATGACAAAAAACTTCTATTGTGTTGTCTTTGCGGCATGCATGCAAAAACAAACAACACAACCATTTTATTCTGATTAATGAACAAATTACTTGAGCGGGTTCTTTTTAGTGAATCAAACACATATTGAGTGACTATAGGCTATAGTTCGATTCATAAATAAATGACTCTTATGAACTGGTTCTTTCTAATGAATCAAAAACTTACAGCGCAACCAATGCAGTCTAATTCCCAACTTTTATGAGAAAGTTGTAGTGAATAAAAAAATATTGCGTGACTAGAATAGGTTCTTTTTAGTGAATCAAAAATCATACATCGTTGTCTGACATTTGAATGAATGACTCTTATGAACCGGTTCTTTTAATTAATAGCTCAAAAGCAGGTGTTACGATTTACCGATCAGTCTTCCACTGAACTAAAGTCATCAGAGCGGTTACTGAATCAACAAACTGAACTGTAAGTTATAATTGTTTTCAGTGATATCTGTATCAAAGTATAATTAATGAAAGACAGGGTTTAGTTAAAGATACACATTTACTACTAATTGCTTTTATAATAAATCAATGAATATTGACATATATAGTGAAGAAAGGACGAGTCTCCAACAGTGATTGGGGAGTGAGGCTATTCAAAGCTTTAAATCAATTGAATCAATTGCTTTACAAAATGATTCACAGTTTCGAAGCTCCATATGCTAAGGATATCTGCTGGTCATGAGATGACCGGAAAAAATGCCATGTTCCATAAAACCTCAACTTTCATCTTTAAAGTATAATTTAAAAAGTGTAATCTACCATAAATATCAGCATCAAGTAATCTGTGTAATGTGTAGTTCATTAGTAAAGTGTTTTGCTGAAATCACATGACTTGGTCAGTTTAACACAAGCTCCAAAGCAATGATTTAAAACAAAAGAATCATAAAGGTTTTGAGGCTTTGTAAACGCACCATCACCAGTAGCATGTAGCCTCAATTAACACTGCTTTTCAAGTAATAATTCAAGTAAACATTTAGTAATAAAGATCACACCGCATGGTTTTCTCTGTTTCCTTAAGGCCCAATCACTCTTCATAGAGCAAGCATGCAAATATATGCATGTGGGTGTTGGAAAGCAGTCGCTTTTCAGTTAGACAGCCCGCAGGTATTTAGTACTTCTGATTCTGCAGAAAACTGCTTTTCTTATATTTTATATTTTAATATCAACTTGAAATCAAAGTACCAGTGCTACTGACGTCCCAATTGTGGGTCCTATCCATGAAACCTGTGCCTCAGCTGAGAGGGAGTGAAGTGCATATGTTCATATTCTATGTCTGGACTTCAACTTGAGGAGGCTGCTTGACAAAGAGTGTTCAAGTGGCTGTTCTGGTGCTGCAAGTGCAGTCTGAAAGTGCAGCTATGCCTTCTTAGACTGGCCTGGATATCAAGTGACTGAGGAGGCCCACCTGAGCTCTTTGTGCAAGTACAGAATACTCATTCATTCTCACAGTCACTATTAAGTACTGACTTTTCCAGGCAGCCAAGGACAGAGAGAGAGTCAATCCCTGACTGACACTTTTACCAAGGTTGGGAATTTAAGTAGCAACCTTTTTTTCATGTAAAGAAGTAGAATTATAATATAATAAATCCTGTGTTTTTTTTAAAACACATTTAATATTTCAGTATAAAATAAGTAATTTGATCATTTGTTATTGATATTTAATGGTGTTATTAATGTGCGTGCGCGCACACATATTTTATATATATTATTTTATACTACAAGGCAAGGCAAGGCAAGTTTATTTATATAGCACATTTCGTACACAATGGTAAATCAAAGTTCTTTACATAAAAGAAAGTAAAATAATCATGAAGAAAAATAATAACAAAAATAAAACAAGCAATTTTAAAACTTTGGAAATGATTTAAAAATTGACTTATTTAAAATGAATTTAAAGCAGTTAAAAATAGAAAATGATTTTACATAAAATACAGTGAATATGTAAGATACAGTGCAATCAGTTCGGACATCGCACAGTGCTCATTCAATAAATGCACAGCTAAACAGATTTCTAGATTTAAATGTGACTAATGTTTTAGCACATCTGGTCTCTTCTGGAAGCTGATTCCAACTGCGGGCGGCATAGTAACTAAAGGCAGCCTCCCCATGTTTTGTGTGAACCCTTGGTATTTCTAACTGACTCCATCCTAATGATCTGAGTGCTCTGTTAGGTTTATATTCAGTGAGCATATCTGCAATGTATTTTGGTCCTAGGTCATTGAGTGATTTATAAACGAGTAAAAGTACTTTAAAATCAATCCTAAATGTAACTGGAAGCCAGTGTAAGGACCTGAGGACTGGTGTGATATGCTCAGATTTTCTTGTTCTTGTCAGAATTCTGGCAGCAGTGTTCTGGATGAGCTGCAGCTGTCTAATGGTCTTCTTGGGAAGGCCGGTGAGGAGACCATTACAGTAGTCCAACCTGCTGGTGGTAAAGGCATGAACAAGTCTCTCCAAGTCTTGATTTGTATAATGGTCTTCTTGCTCTTGCAATGTTTTTTAGATGATAGTATGCTGATTTAGTTACTGCTTTGACATGACTACTGAAACTAAGGTCTGTCTCCAGAATCACACCAAGATTCCTGACTTGATTTGTAGTTGTTAGACCCCTGGAGTCAAGGTATGCATTCACCTTGAAGACTTCATCCTTGTTTCCAAATGCAATGACTTCAGTTTTTTCCTTGTTTAACTGAAGAAAGTTCTGGCACATCCAACTGTTAATTTCATCAGTGCATTGGCAGAGGGAGTCAGTGGGGCTGTAGTCATTTGGCGATAAGGCTAGGTAAATCTGTGTATCATCAGCATAGCTGTGATAAGCAATTTGGTTTTTTCTCATTATTTGACTTAGTAAGATGAGTACCATCCCTGAAAGCCCGACCCAGTTTTCCAGTCTCTGTAGAAGTATGTTATGATTGACAGTGTCAAACGCAGCACTGAGAACTAGTAATATCAGCACTGATATTTTGCCAGAGTCAGAATTTAAGTGAATATCATTTAATATCTTAATGAGCGATATCTCTGTGCTGTGATGCAGTCGGAAACCAGACTGAAAATTGTCCAGGTATCCATTTGAGTTTAAGTATTTGTTCAGCTGATTAAAAACTACCTTTTCTATAATTTTGCCTATAAAAGGAAGATTAGATATTGGTCTATAATTGCTGATGTTTCCAAAGGCAGTAGTTGTCTTTTTTCAGGAGGGGCTTAACAACTGCAGTTTTTCAGGGAGTTTGGAAAAGTCCCAGAAAGAAGTGAGGCATTCACCACTTCTAAGAGATCTGCTTCTAAACCAGTTAAGCACACTTTTGAAAAAAGATGTGGGAAGTGTGTCAAGATAGCAGGTTGACGATTTTAGGTGCTGCACTATTTCTTCCAAAATTTTGCTATCAATTGCTTCAAAAATAGACATAGTATCATTTTGATATTGCGGTCAAATCTGTCTGACCTCTGCATTGCTTGAGGATGTGCTAATCGCCTTCCTGATATTGATGATCTTCTCAGAAAAGAAGGAAGCAAACTCATTGCATTTGCTGTCTGAGAGCATTTCACTCGGGATCTGACTTGGGGGGTTTGTCAGTCTCTCAACAGTGGCAAAAAGAGTACGAGTGTTGTTTAAGTTACTGTTTATAAGGTTTGAGAAGAAACTCTGTCTAGCTGTGGCTAGTTTCACATTAAAAGCCACATCCGCTCGGCTTTTCTGCATTGTCATTTCATAGTCTGAACTGCTGTTGATCTTCTCCAAACTGATTTCTGTCTGTTTGTTTTCTTACTGACTATTATTGGAGCAATATCATCAATAACATTCTTAACTTTTGAGTTGAAGGAATCAAGGAGAATATCAACAGACTCTGCAGAAATGCTTGGTGTTAACGATATAGCCTCCATAAACAGCACACTAGTGTTCTTGTTAATGCATCTCCTTCTGACAGAGACAGATCTAGATTCAGTGGTAGCAGAGATCAATATATCAAAGAAAATACAGAAGTGATCAGATAGTGCTACGTCCTTAATAACAATGTTTAGACCCCTACTGATGATTAGATCTAGAGTGTGTCCACCTTTGTGTGTGGGTCCATGCACATGCTGAATCAGGTCAAAAGTGTTTAGAACCGTTATCATTTCTTTTGTAGTTTTGTTTTCTGCATTATCTATGTGAATATTAAAATCCCCTGCAATAGCAAAACAGTCAAACTCTGAGCAAATCATTGATAACATTTCTGTGACCTCTTCAACAAAGGCTGGAGAGTATTTTGGAGGCCTGTTAATAATGATAAACAGAATGCGTGAAGCACCTTTCAGCACAATACCTAGATATTCAAAAGACAAGTACTGACCAAATGACACTTGCTTGCATTGATAGACATCTTTAAATAGAGCAGCTACACCTCCCAAAAAAAAAAAAAATAATAATATTATATTATATTATATATATATATATGTATATATATATATATATATATATATATATATATATATATATATATATATATATATATATATATATATATATATATAATTTCGATATGATTCAATCGATACTCTGATACCAAAAAAATCTATATAGTAATAATTTATCATTACTCCAGTCTTCAGTGTCACTGCTTAATATTTTTTGGAACCTGTGATACTTTTTCAGTATTCTTTGATGAACAAAAAGTTAAAAAGAACAGCATTTATTTAAAATGTAAATATTTTGTAACAACATACATGACCATTCAAAAGTTTGGGGTCAGTATTTTCTTTTCTTTCTTTCTTTTTTTAGGATGTGTTAAATTGATAAAAAGTGATAATAAAGACTTTCATTGTTCGAAAAGATTTCTATTTTAAATAAATGCTGTTCTTTTTAACTCTATTCATCAAAGATTCATGAAAAAACTATCACAGGTTCTTAAAATATATTAAACAGAACAACTGTTTCCAACATTGATAATAAATCAGCAAATTGGAATAATTTCTGAAGGATGTGACACTGAAGACTGGAGTCATGGCTGATAAAAATTCGGCTTTGCATCACAGAAATAAATGATATTTTAAAGTATATTAAAATAGAAATCCATTATTTTAAATAGTAATAATATTTTACAATATCACAGTATTTTTCTGCAGCCATGATGGACAGAAGAGACTTCTTTACTGTTCTCAAACACACACACACACACACACACACACACACACACACACACACACACATATATATATATATATATATATATATATATATATATATATATATATATATATCAACAAAATTGCACAGTTATGTATCATATTTGTGTTTTTTTTTTTTTTTTTTTAATTGGCTGTAGTATCAATTATACAAATATAAATATACCACATCACAATACTGTCAATTTTTTCTGGAAATTGTGAAATCATTTTAAATTGGAAATTAAATTAAACAAAAAATTAATTGGAAATTGTGATAGAAAGACTGGGTTCTAGAGAACTAAAACAAAACTTTACCCTTTTAATGAGGGAATAAAGAACAATCCCTTGAAGCATTGAGAATAACATAATAGAATCTAAAATGTAATACAAGCACAAGAATTAGTGTGTATGGAGCATGCTACATAAATAAACTAGATTGCATTTACAGCTCAAATACCTCAGTAGAGAAAAAAAGCAAGCTGCTTTACACATGTGGCTCTTGCACAAGACTGTTGACAACAATGAAGCTCACAGATCCTGCCAAGGAGTGATGGGAGAAGAGAATGATGTAAATGAGATGTTTTGTTTATGCTTGTTATCGTGAGTCATTGGCTTATAAACAACTCCATTAGCGTCATTAAAGAGCTGCAGGAAGAGACGCCTTCCTCTCCTTGAAAACCCCAGATCATCCACTCACTGCTGGCATTTCACTAGCACACTACGGCGAGATTCACAGCATCTGCCCTTTCCCACAGAACCAGCCATGACTCACCGTCACTATGGAAAAATATTTCATTACACGGTTTTGAAAAAAGAGGAGATTTCAGGCAGAAATGGTCTGCTTTATTTTCTCCAGGATATCAAATAGATGTCAAAAGCAGGTTAAATGTGTGTTCCTGAAGCATTGAAGCTACAGCTGGGAACCAAGATCCTTAGAATTTTTCTTTGTTTGTTTTCTTATTTTTATTAGTATCGACAAAAAAAAAAAGAAAAACTGACAATCTACAGTGACTCAGCAAAACATGTAACCAATGTAATTATGGAAACAATTTATTGTAAATCTATTTAGTTGTGAACTTCATTATTCAGTCTGAACTAAATGTGCTGCACAATAATGAATATAAAGTCAATAAATAGACAACAAAATTACTGGTTGCATGCAGCAACATATAACACAAGCAGTATATTACAATTCACAAACAAATGAGCCAGTACTTTTTAGTAAAATAGTCAGAAAGACTCACAAATTAGCAACATTGATCGTTAACTAAATTCAAAACAATTAACTATTTAACTAAAACTATATAAATATAAATTTCAATAATTAAAATGCGGCTGTTACTCACGATAACAGTGACTCTGGCGTACAAAATCTAGCTTTTGGAGATGATTAAAAATGTCATTATCAGACTCTCCAACCTGATTCTGGGATTTTAATTATCAAGAATTATATAAGAATCAATCAAAGTTAATTTCCCAGTATGCATCAGTCCATTCAAGCATGCAAGTCTGTTTACAAGTCATCTAATTGTGCAACAAATTAGATGCTGTGAATAATATCCTTCTCTTTCTGTACAGTAAACCACATGCTGTAACTTTTTTAAGGAGAAGATAAATGTCGCCCCTCCCAACCTGAACAGGTGGCATCAGTATTGAGGGGGGTGGTTACCCCAGCTGTACACAGCACTATGAGATCATCATCACCATGACAACATGAGCTCAGGCCACTGAGAATAGAGAGATCCTCGACCCCATACAGTGTAAACACTGATAACACTAGCGGGGACCTCAGGGGACCGATTAGGACCAGACATCTATTCCAGGGACAGTCCATCCTATGCTAGGATCTCATCTCTTATTTAGCTCATAAACACACGGAGGCTTGGGAAAATGTGCATGTATGTACAAGAGGCATAAACTAACAATATATCATCATTGATCTGCCATGACAATTTTTTAAGACTTTAACATACGCATTTTTCACTAGTTTCTTTCACTGCTGCATGACTCATTATGCTGCTTCAATGTTCACTTCGCTGCTACTGAATCCACAGAAAAAAATGATATTTTCCCAGTGTTGTGAGCTTGCCGTCTGAATTGAATGCGATTAGATAGAAAAATGTATAATAATAATAATAAATAGACAACACTTGACAGGGTGTGTTCTAATTCGTGATCAAATGACTCTTATGAGTCGATTTGTTGAGTGAATCTTTCAGATAAAATTACAAACTCTCAATCTAACAAATGACAAACTAACAAATTAACAAATTCGTTCGACTCACTTTTTGACTGGATGTTTTTTTGACAATGTGTAGTTGAAATATGATACAAAAACGGTAATGTGTGCATGTTGTTAGGGCCGATTCACGTGTGTGTGTGGAAACACTGTGCAGCTATAATACTTATTTATAAAATGTTCTGTCCTTTTACAAGTGAGTTTAACAGTTTGGTGCAAGCAACTCGCTGGCTCTCACTCTTCCGTTCACAGCAAAGCTTCACACATCCGTCTGTATAGGGTGAAGGAGCGTTTCTGAGTCACCCTCCTAGACCGCAATGCAGACGCGTAAATTCGGCCTGACTGGTTTTATACAGCTTTATTCCACATCACATTTCCTGCATTTCTTGTGCATTTGGGAAGAATAGAATAAAGCTACCTCTCTCTAATGCATATGTAGCATATTAGTTTGCTTTCATTTCTTAAAGTCAACATAAAATGCTACCTAAAACATTGTAAATATATATAAACATACACAGACACATATATATATATATCCATTTTGATTTCATGTTGACTTTTAAGTATACATTTTAACAATGAAAAATAACTACAAAAAATTTTATTAATTCAATTTATTATTATTAATAATTGACAGCTCTAATTTAATAAGAACCATTATTAATAAATGAGCATCAATAATAAGTGAGCACTATATCAGCATATAACAATGATTTCTGAAGGATCATGTGACACTGAAGACTGAAGTAATGATGATCACAGGATTAAATCACTTTTTAAAAATATATGCAAATATAAAATCGTTCTTTTAAATTGTAATTACATTACATAATATGACTGCTTTACTTTATTTTTGATCAAATAAATACAGCCTTGGTGAGCATAAGAAACTTCTTTCTAAAACATTTAAAAAATCTTAATATTCCAAATGTTTGACTGGTAGTGAATATGTTGGGTAATCAAGCCAACAATGTTGAGTTAGATTTAAAAATCACTTGCGGAATAAAAAAAAATATATGTATGTACGGTACGTAGAACATCTAGGCACAAAAACAGTTTTTACCCCATGCTATCTCCAGTTAAAACAGCAATTACCAACTGTTCTTATAATTTATTCTCAGTGATTCTCATTCTCTACTTGAGAGGCAATAATTAGATATTATGTAAATACATGTACATATTTGTTTATACAGCTGTATACAGCATTATTACAATTTTTTGTTATTATTTAATTATTACTATAATTATTATAATGTTCTTCTATTCTCATGTCATATACTGTATGTATGATTATTTATGCATGTACCAAGAGCTCCTGAAAAACCTACCTGGTCTCATGGCAAAAACGTACCTGGGGCTCTTTTTCGCGAGATGCAAAATAAGTACTAATAAGTACATTATAAAATGAACACTAGAGGCAGTAAAACTCTGACACCTTTTATTCCTTTTCACACAGATTTACAGAGTTTTGATTAATAAATGCAATTTTCGCACAATTACTTGAAGAATATTATGTTATGACTTCAAAACAATTTCAATATGCTGGGAGATTTGAAAACTGATGCTTCTGAATGTTAGCATCACACATATCCAGCTTCATATCTATGGGTTTTCATAGACGGTAGGTTTGTTAGGTAGCTCAACGTTTGGGTAGATGTTATTGAGAGGTGAGGAGCTCTGTTTTAAGTGACATGTGGTTAGGGTTCAACAAAACAGTTGAAATCTGCATATAAGGAAGTTCAAATGGCACGGTTGCATCAACAAATGCGTTTTTATATCCGTTTTGCATTTGTTAAAACTATCGGGTAGGTTTAGGGTAGGGCATATTTCCAACACGATAGAGCATTGACTTTTAGCGACAGTCCCCGGATATTTGAATTCTGAACCACCGCAATACGTACTTGAAGCAACATAATAAAAACACAGCAATACATGACTATATCAACGTAATAAAAACGTGCCAGGGTTCACGTATTGAACCCATGTTTTAGTGCCACTCAGTGGACATTTCTCTTTGAAACTGTAAAATTCTTCAAAACAGATTGAAAAAAAGGAGAAGAAAAAAAGATGAAATACTGGGGGACAAATATGTCCTTAAAAAAGAAATGATAAATATGAAATTAATTAAATGGAAAGACATGAGAAAAACACATTAATTTTGTCTGTTCACACTCAAGTCATACAGCAAAAATTAAGGCATGTAATTTATTTCTACTTATCAAATTGGAATCGTCATGGAACACCATAATTTCAAGAACAGCTCTGTGTCCTGTTGCCACTGGATTTTATGGAAAGTATAAATTACATCTGGTCAAATATTTGCGTGTGGGAAATCAGCGTGCAGTTCTGGGCTGGACTGAAACATCTGTGCATCAGCGCATCAATCACTGAACACTTTCTGTTTACTCCGTCTGGCCAAATCCTCTCACTTACTGCTATTGATCTCTTGATTCTGTGTTGATTTTGTCAATTCAAAGAGGAGGCGCTGCTTGTGGGGAGTCTGCATCAACTTACAGAATGTTGAATATTGCTTTAGAAAACAATAAAGTCACAAATGTGCAGCATTAACATGTTGATTTTGTAATACTACTGTATGTCTCCTGCACTATTATATTGACTATTTTATCACTAAACATTCAGTTCTCTCTGCTGAAACATGATACGATGATTTCAACAGCACAGACACAACATGCCAAATGGCCAGCCACATACAGGTCGACACCAGGCAATTAATCTGCTATCAGATGCCAGGGTGAGCAGATTGCAGCCTAAAACGATCGAGCCACACTTACTCACAATATGTCAGCTGAGTTCATGAAAACAGGCCCTCTGTGCTCCATGTATGGGTACTAATAACTAATAACAAAAAATTATGATGCATTTAAAAAGATCATATCATTAGGAATCAAAATTTCCCTCAACTTGTGAGAGTCCATTGCACTATGAAAACATGCTGTAACTCAAAACATCCGGCCCTGTCCAAAAAGAGCATTTAATGACTTATTATGAAGTCTGAAATAACAATAATAACAATAATAATAATATTGAATAATAACAATAATGAATATGTTCAAACACAGCAACATCTATTAAGCATTCTGAAACTTAGCCTATCCTATGAAAGCTTATTTCCGCCATGGAAAAAAAGTATATATATATAAAAAAGTAATTTCAACTTTTAAAAGGTAATTGCAAAGTTTTTAAAAGTTTTTTTTATATCACACAATTCTGACTTTTTCCTCAGAATTGCTAGTTTAAATGTCACAGTCAGATTTAAATTGTGAGATTTAAACTCAAAATTCTAAGAAAAAACTAGACTTGTAAGATGTAAATTCACCATTACGAGATTATAACTTGCTACAGATATGTATTCACATTTCTTACAAAAAGTCTGAACTGTGAGATAAAAACTTGCAGTTTTAAGAAAAAAAAAGTCTGAATTGTGTGATAAAAAGTCACAATTACCTTTTATATATTTGTATTCCATGGCGGAAAAAAGCTTGCATGCTATCCAGTCACTGTCAGGTAACATGGATAGAATATACCAGAAAAGTTATAATAATTATCATTATTTAATAATAAAAATATAAAATAATTAATATGTGAATAAGCTGTTTATATAAATGCCTTAAAGAACAGCCTCATGTAATGATCCATTTCATTTTAAAGCTGCAGTCTGTAAGTTTTTCCTCTTTGTCACCATCTCTGTTTGAAACCTGCAATTGCAGTTTTTTTGCGGAATGATCTTCTTTATGTGAGTTGTGCATCGGCACAGCTCTTCAGCGTGGACGAATCTAATGTTTTGAGGTGTATGTGTTGGCTGTCAGTCAAAACACTGGTGTGGATATTCACATTACACTGGAATTACAGATACGTCTTGGAAAAATGAAGAAAAAAGAAAGAAAGAAAAAAAAAAGAAGTTTCACTGGAAAATGTCATATGAACAAGTACAAAGTCTGCAGTTTTCAGTTCAGTTCAGTTCAGTTCATCTTTATTCATTTGGTTGCAGCAAACAAGCATACACATAAAACAATGTCACACCCACATACACAAAAATTTACTTAGAATTTAAAAACTTTACAGCTGAGGGGACAAATGAATTTTTAAACCGATTAGTTTTACTAAGCGGAGTTCTATACCGGCTACCAGACGGGAGAAGATGGAACTCAGAATATAAGGGGTACAGTTTTGTTCTGACCACCTGAAAAAAAAACGTAGGTTTACAATAACTCGTGCTACCAATGGTGATTAAATCTAATGATCGCAAATTTAGCTCTGAACACATCAAACCGTGTAAATTATTATTATAGTTAAACTTTGTTCTCAAATTGTTAATGTTAACAACACCAGCATTGCATGACTACATGTATTTAGCGCGTATTAGCGTTTTCTCTCGATAATCTCTAATTGTCATACCATTCGAATTTCATTGAAAGAAATTGTTCTTTTAACCTCAAAAAGCAATTTAATGTTCCTTAAAACTCATTCTCTTTGAAATACAAATCTTTTGTAAATACAGTGTAATCCCACATATCTGTTATCAGATGCGCATTTAAAACTGGAATATAATTTCAGTCACTTACATGTGTTTCATTACCATCATGCACTGTTTAAGACTCTATTTTCGTTTGTGACAAGTTTCATGATTCCAGCTGATATAAGAGGAGGCTACAAATGACCCGACACCTGCAGCATCCACACACGTGATGAAGCCTACTAGCCGGGACTCCTTCATCATTTATACAGACATGATGTAATGACGCAAAGACGAATGACCTGAACCACTCAAATAAGAAAACATTATTACAACAAGCTTACCGTGGTAAATCGGGCTAAGGTAAGGAGGTAATGTACTTGCTCAATAATAGATTTTGGATCATTTTTAACCAAAAGAAGTTACATATAGCACCTTTAAGGGTTAAAGGAGAGGGTAGAAAATGGTCATGAAAACTAAAATATTATTAATTTAATTTATTTCATAAACTAATTTTAATTAAGATTTAATCACTAATAAAAACAAAAGAATTATGTTTTTCTCTAATATCAGAGAGCCTTCCATCAGATGTTGTCATGTGCCTCACCCTCTGAAAGCCAAGCTGCCCTTTAAAAGCCTATCATTAATAAGAGAGGATCCACCAGTGCCTGTGCTGACAGCACCACAGGACGACACTGAACATCAACCAATTAGCACATCTCAAAATGCCTCTGACGAGGCAGATCTTTTAAAATGCTGGCCCTGATTGTTTATTCTTACATCTGAGGACATGTAAACTATCAGTGATGGCTCTAGTTTTACTGCAGGTGGTCTCAAGCTCCAAAAGGTCTCATTTGCTATGCTGTTTATATGTGGATATGAATGTCATAACTTAGATTAAAAGGAGGAGAATCAAAAAATGAATGCAATGTGGTTATATAAACCACACAGGTCGGTTTGTTTGACTAATAGCAGTTGGGAAGTGTCCTGACAAACCTGTTAAAAAACAGGTAAAAACTGTTATTTTTCAAGCTATCCTTGCAAATAATGAACTGAAAAAAAAAAGATTTTCCTTGTGAAGAAAATGTTTAATTAACAATCTAAATTACATATGTAGAAATATAAACATTATAAAATGCTTGGACAAAAGGTGTGTCAAATATAAGTGCAAACATGTCAAACTATTTATTTAGCTTAAATATGGCTGCACAATTTGATATGAAAAATATATAAAAAATATATTTACATTTATTTACACTATTTACACCCTATTTACACTGGTCTCTGAATAAGGGACGAGTGACAGTTTTTACACAGTTTCTGGTATTTTATTCCTAACTCTCCAACTTGAGAGTCTATTGTGATCATGTTTTGCCAGTCTGAGAAAAAAATTCTCTTTCGCACATGCAGTGGAGGCATCCACAAAAAGGACCATTCAGATCTACACACACCGGCTGAGATCCGCGCATCCCAAGTGTCAAATGAAACCGAGGTCAGTCTGATGCTATTGTCCTGTGTACGTCCCCGTGTGCCCAGCCATCACATGTAACACAACACCTGCGCCACCAGAACCAAACCTGTCGTCACTCAGGAAACTACATAGCAACCATTTCCAGTTTAAATCTTTCTACAAAAAAAATTAAGCAGCACAATTGTTTTTAACATTGACAGTAATAAGAATTATTTTATTTTATTTATTTATTTATTTTTATTTTTTTGAGTAGTAAATCACCATATTAGAATTATTAGAATGAGTAATGGCTGCTGCAAATTCAGCTTTGCATCACAGGAATATTAATTAAATAAATTCAATAAGAAAAGAGTTATTTTAAAATTGTAATAATATGTACTGTATTCCCATATATATATATATATATATATATATATATATATATATATATATATATATATAATATATATATATATATATATATATATATATATATATATATATACATATATGCAGAAAGAGAGAGACAGACATTGATAGATCAAAAGGTCTATAAAAGAATTGTGAGACATGAAGTTGCAATAGAAATAAAAAGTAACAATTATGTGTTCATAACTTGCAATTGTAATATATAAACTCATAATTCTGAGAAAAAAGTCAGAATTTTAAGATATAACCTCAAAAATCCAAGAAAAATTAAAACAAGCCTCCATAGTATTTCCTTTAAAGGGGTCATATGATGCGATTTCAGTTTTTCCTTTCTCTTTGGAGTGTTACAAGCTCTTGGTGCATAAAGAAGATCTGTAAAGATGCAAAAACTAAAGTCTCAAATACAAAGAGATATTCTTTATAAAAGTTAAGACTTGTCCACACCCTCCTAAAATACCTCGTTTAACATGCCCTAAACTACCTCACTGTGTGGGAAGATTTGCATTACACGCCCAAATGTTCACGCAAATAAAGAAGGCATAACTTTTATTCTTGCTGTAGTATTGTTGTTGCCGCCATTATGTTGTGGAGATGCTGTGTGTTTCATTGTTAAAGCGAAACTACTTTGTTTGGCCTTCCAAAAGAGGATGATATCTGCTTCGTCATTCCTAGAGCTGATCCGTGCTGGTCCCTGAGGAAATACATACAGAGTCCAGCCCAGGGTCATCATATGTGGTTGCCATAAGCCCGCCGGCCGCTCCTTTGTCAAATCCGCGGGCTGAGCCGTTCTCAAGCCTGCAATGTGTGATGCATTTTATGGAGGACTGTTTCCTGAACCTGCAGAGTAGCCTACAATGGGTCTGTGCTCAAAGGCTGTTCTATAAAGTGGGGCAGTTCCAGCTTTGCAAGGACAGTCTAGCACTTCTGGCTCACAGCCTGTAAGCACATTTTTTATATTTAAGCCACTGATAATTCAAACGCGAGTTTTGAGCAGTGTAGAGTAGCGCTTTTTGTTTGTCATTTCTCCGATCACAAATGCAGACATGGTTTTATGTTTACACAGCAAGATACACAATGCAACGTGTAAAAAGACAGTATACAGTAAACTGCATTACATCAAATACACAACATAATGTTCTTTTAAGCAACGTCATATGACCCCTTTAATAGCTATTAATAACAAATGTATCAGAAATGAGCAACTGAGAACTCATACAGACTTCAGCATCATGAAATCACATTTACATCACATCTACATTCAAATGGCAATTAACCTAAACATAACCCAAACTGTAGTTACATGTTACTTGAATCATGTGGATTAATGTATATTTACTGAATTGTAAGAATAGAACTGTCACTGCGTGTGGAACATGTATAAAACTTGTTTTTTTTTTTAAGTGATTTGTTCGCTCATTTATTCTATATTGTCTTGTTGAAGCACAGATTGTCAAACGCTGGAGATGAATAATGATTTAGAGTGCACTTTCATCGTTTTTCAGCTGAGCATGCAATGCAAAAATAGACTCAGTGCTGAAACTCCACCTGCAGCTAGAATGACTAAAAGCCACGGTGCCTGAAAACAGCAGGCAAGGGCTTTTACATCTCTCACCTGATGCAGGTTGATCAACACATCTGTCTCAGGGGCATGGCCTCCTGTCGCCATGGGGACAGGGAGGGGCGCAGCTGCGGGAACACGGGGGGGTCCGGGATCAGCCCTTCTCTTTCACGGCTGGATCTCCAGTCAGCCTGTGGGGTGGCATAACCTGTAAGAGTAAGACCACGTTAGGCCATAAGATATCACTGAGACCCCAAAACAAACACATGAGCAAGGAAACACGGGAAAGAATGTTGCAGAAAATGGTCGTTTTTCAGGATACAAAGGGAAGACATACACAAACCTGTTTCCAGTTCTTATGTTACAACACAGGGGCTCTGCATTAAAAAAAATTAAATAAAATTTTTTTTTTATCATTTTTCAAATTATCATTTGGAATTGTATATTACAAATATATAGCTTTTTTCTAAACAAAACAGTAATTGATGGACTGGAGTGGTGTGGATTACTTGTGGATTTTTGTGATGTTTTTATCAGCTTTTTGGACTCTGGTGGCACCCATTCACTGCAGAGGATCCATTGGTGAGCAAGTGATGTAATGCTACATTTCTCCAAATCTGTTCAGATGAAGAAACAGACTCACATTTTCAGCAATCTTTCATTTTTTGATGAAACATTCTAAAACCTAAGCTTATGCTCACACTAAAACAACAGCTAAGTAAAATGGTGTTCTCCTATCATCTTTTTGTCAAATTAATTTTTATAAAAAGCTTGTGTATGCAATCAGTACTGCACCATACAACATTTGCGAGTGGATGGTATGAGTCTGCTGTGTGCACTCTGTATCTGTAAGTCCAGTGTCTGCTGTATAATAAACAGCTCTTGTGGGAAGCTGCGCTGATGACTCACGTCTTGAGTTTGCGTCACTGCAGCCAGCCGTAGCACACATCTTATTTATGCCAAACCACACCCAGCTGGATATAATTTCAGCATCATCTTTCTGGAATGCAGCTCGATGATGGACTGCTAAACGTCAGTGGCATCTCCATGTGCCAGCATCACTCATCAAAACAACTCATCTCTGGCCTGACATGTCACAGTTCTGCTGGCTTGGAAACATTATCAGTGAATCCACTAAAACCTAAGAAAAATGATGCCTGCCAATCGGACTGAAATGAAAAGAACTGGTTAATCTTTTCATTGCTGAACTGGTATCATCTTCCATGGGAACATTATACTGCTCTTTAATAGCTCAGAAGTTGTCACACTGCAATGAATAAATTTCATGTGCTTTCATGTTAAGCATAAACATTTATGTTTATATTTAGTGAATTAGCAAATCTGACCTTTAAAACAATTTGGCCCAGCCTCAAACACTATGGCTTGTTCGTGTGGTTAACATCATGTCGAGAAGACGCTGTGTCCTACACTTTGAAAGGATCTTTGTTTTATTTTCACTTTCGAAAGATGAGGCTGCAAAGATTCAGTGGTTAAAATTCATTTTTTCCACTATACCAAAGCAGTACAATCTTTTTTTATGTTCCCATCATTTAACTGAAGACTCCTTCCCTTATCACGGAGAGTTTAACGTGGGATTCACAAAATGTTTGCTCTTGAAAAATGGCTCATTACCCAGTTTATTTTGACCAGCTAGCTCCACTGAATGTATGTATGATAAATAATAGATGTTTCTATTCTTTATGGAGCCTTCACAGAACTGTGGCAATGGGCGTATCGTTTCCGACACGCTGTATGCGGTAGACCAATCACAACAGACTGGGACATCTTACCAATCAGAGCAGATTGGGCTCACGGAAAGGAGGGGTTTAGAGCGACGGAATCTTAGAACTGCTTTAAACAAAACGTTTGAGCATCATTGGAAAATGAGGTGATATTAAATGCATATTTTGAGAAAACAAAACAAAAAGTTTTTTGGCCTGGCATGCATGTAAACCTATTGTAGGAGACTCCCAAAACTATATTGGGAACCTTAAAAATGGCATAAAATGGGCACTTTAAAGACAAAAGTAGCCTAAAATAAGGATCACTATATGAAACTTGCCTTTTTTGATGTTATATATAAAAGATTAAACAGCTGGGCATAAACAAAACATAACACAAAAGAATAAACAGCTATACTTGACAACTTTTTTGGTTTATGCTTAATGAAAAAAAATTAAATGCAGGACCATGCATACAAGATTATCATAGTTCAGTCATGACAACTCTTGGGATAGATTGTAAAATCTTTATTAAATAGAATGTGCATAGGTTTGGTCTTGGCAGATTATATCTGTTACGCTGCTGCTGCTGCAAAGCAAGTATACTTGTTTCTGCTAAATGCTCAGATAATTGAATTAAAAGGAAACATGCTGCTGGTGCTGCTGCTAGAGAGAGGAAGATTCCCGTAGCGGATCTAAGCAGGTGGTGCTGGGGAGGTGGTGGGCTAAGATGCAGGGGAAACATATCTGCCAGCAGGGTCAGATAAATAATCTTGATCTCCTTTAAATTAAGATTAAATTTTTCAGATGTATTAACGTATGTCATTTTGCCACTAAAGTAAATGCATCTTCATTTAAAGGTATCCTGAAGTGCCTTGAAACACGCAGCATTATTCTATGTGGTGACTTAAAGGTGCTGTATGTAAGATTTTGACTCTACTAAAGAATACAAATACCATAATATGTTTGCAGATATTTAAGAAACATGCTAAGTTAACATACTTGTTTATCTGAAAAACAATGCTACAGTCAGTTATTCTCCTTTGAAAATGTGTGGCCTGGGCCTGAATGTTGGTATTTGTTTTGGTTTGTGAAACCCGCCCACTGCCAGTTTACCCAATTGTATTTCAGCACCCCGGGTTGCCAGTTGGCGGAAAACACAGCATTTTTCATTTCATTCATCATCAAATAAGCTCGTTCCTGTATGTGTTGTCAACCTGGCAACCTGCATCTGAGGAGGAGGGGCCGGGTGAAAAAAATCCTCTCCAATATTTTGAATTTGGACTGCAATACCTAGTTCAACCACTCGGTGTCAATCCTACGTACAGCACCTTTAATTTCAACTGAAACAGGAAGACAGGGTGGGACATATTGAGCAGCCCCGGCCCCCTTTTAAATTAGCCAATAGCGTTTGGTTATATTTGCTCGGGTCAGAGCTGTTGAGCTCAGTAAAGCCGTATTTGACAGCCACAGTCTAATATAAACTCTTAGTAAAACAAAATAGGGATCATAATCATGCTGAGGCTGTGTAGTTGTAAAAGTTTTTAATATATGCCGACTCGTGCATATTATCTGCCCTGTGTGATCACGTCTCTGGACCAGAGCCAAAGTCCGGATCAGACTGTGCACGCTGCCGTGGTTTGCATGACACAACATGAAACCAAACCTCATTTACCCCAATCGAAAGCATACTTACACTGTCTGATCCGTTCCCTATCGCCTACATAGTGCACTAAGTGCTATTCACTGTACAGGAAATTCACTACACTGTGAACAAAGTGACCGATCTAAGCTTCAGCGTCTATTTATAGTGTAGGGGGCAGGCGCTTTGGATTCTAGAGAGCTTTTGATTGGTCAGAAGATTTGATGAGAAGATGAAGTATGAGTTGACATCAAAAAAACTGTTCATCCATTTTGGCGGAAGTGACGAACTGCAAGCTTTGAATGCTTATATCTTCTATATCCGGAATTTTGTCACTGTTTTGGAGCACACTGGCTTATAGATAACCTTAAGACTAACATATCAATACTAACGACCAAAAAAATGTAATTTTGATTTCATGTGGACTTTAAGAATGTTTAGATATTTGTACTAAGGTCATTTTTTGCAAGATCAAGATCCAGTTGATTGATGGAGATTGTTCAAATAAATGCTTAAAACAACTTATTTCTTGTTTATAAGGATGCCTTATTTAATCTTGTTTGGTTACAACTCTAAATCAGGAGCATAACAATGTTTTTGGGTCTTCACCACTCTCTCTGCCATCAACATACAGTACATAGTCACACAGCAGGAAATGGCCTATCTGACATATTTATAGAGCAGCAGCAGACTATTCTGTCAAATCATTCACTTGATGTCTGCAAATAACCCAAGTGGAAAACTGCTATTAATATACGTGAGCACAATCAGGGCATCATGGGAAAAATTAATAGTCCCTCATGTCGCCAGAATAGATGATTCACGCTCACCTGGAAAAGCAGCAGGTTCCCCTCATGCTTGTTAAAGGGTAACTCCATCCCAAAATGAACATTTTGTCATATTCACTTACCCCCATGTCATTCCTAACCCGTAAAAGCTTTGTTCGTCTTCGGAACACAATTTAAGATATTTTGGATAAAAACAGGGAGGCTTGAGACTGTCCCATAGACTGCCAAATAAATAACAGTGTCAAGGTCCATAAAAGTATGAAAAGCATCATCAGAATACTCCATCTGCCATCAGTGATTCAACCGTAACGTTATGAAGTGACGAGAATACTTTTTGTACACGAAGAAAACAAAAATAATGACTTTATTCAACAATTCTTTATTCAACCATTTTGGCAATTCTGAGCAGTACACAGATGGCGTACACTCTTCTGTATCAGCCGTGCCACAAGTATACATTTTTTATGTGTATTTACGCTTTGGTTTGAAAGCAAACAACGCATCGGCGCAGCGCAGCTGATACAGACGAGCGTATGCCATCTGCACCATCTGTCACATTAATGCTCAAGCTCTTGTGAAGATGAAACTAACAGACACATGCATCATTCTGAGAAGCGACCCTGTCTACTTCCTGTGTGTCTGACCAGCAATCATCACGCACTTCCTCTTCACCGAGCCATCAAAGGACCACAAATGATTTATGAGCTGTACTGGCACACAGTGGTGCTTTTGTAAATGGAGATCAGCAAAAGAAATGGCCACTTGATGCTCCCTGCAGCTAGGGCTGTTTATTATATGATTGCAAAATAATATTCTTTCTAAATAAGGAGAAAAAGAAAATAATAATCATTACTATATATTACTATAGTAATTTACTATTACTATAAATAAATATAAATATTGTATTACTGCAACATTCAGACTGCTTTGTAAAATAAATAAATAAATAAATAAAAGTGTGTACAGATCATTTGCTGCCAGGACATGGACATTACAGCCTAATTTTACAGATTTTTCAATATTTTTAATATTATATTCATGTCATTCTACCCTGTCTAATGTTTACAAAAACTTAAAACTATTTAATCTTGTTTCAGGAGGTTTAGTGTGAATAAATTACATTTTTATAAGATAAATGTATGTATATTAAGTTTACAAATTATAAGCTATTCTTATATGTATAGAGTTATATATAAAGAAATGTATTTTATTTTATGTCACACATTGAATTACACATTAACTTTTGAAGTACAAAGAGAGTATTTTCTTGGAAAATGTACTTCAATATTCTTTATTTATTTATTTATTTTTTCTACAGCATAATCACATTTAATTACATAAAATTAATTTATTAATCAAAACTCATTGTCAGCTAAACCAGCTGTACATTGTAAAAACATATTTTTTTAAGTTTTTTAACAAAGATTATTGGAGTACATTTTCCAAAAAAATAAAATTTACTTCAAAATTTCATATTTAATTTAATGTGTCACTTGTCATTTCTTTGTAATTATTTGTGAAATTTATTAACAATTACTTGAAAATTGTTTCAAAGTAAATCCTACACCAATTTTTTTTTTCACTGTACCTGCAGCAAAATCTTTTTAAAAATCATAATCAAATAGTTTTTATGCTTTACTCATCATGTCTTTTCCAACACACTATCGAGATACAACGTTAAGACACTCAAGCAGGATTAAAGTCACTTAGCACTAGTGTTCAAATCTAGATTCTCATCTTTAAGGGCCCATCACAGTTGACGCACGCACCCATTAATGGATTCACAAACATCCACATGAGTGTACGTTAGGGCCAGATGCTTGTTTCTGACAGAGCTCTAGGTGAATTATTAACGCTAATAGCCCCTTATCGTGAACAATTAGGCACGCAAAGCACAGAAGATTTAGCTAATGGCCGCGGCGACCTTGGACTCTATAGAAACGAACAACTTCCATCTTTATAATCATGAATACCTCCATCTTTAGGTGCCCTTAAGTGCCAGTCTGACTTTGGATGCAGAGAAGTGCTTACATCCTGAGCAGAGGCTTAGTTACAGTTGCACACATTCAGCTCAATGTAGAAAAGTGTGGAGAGTTCAGGCACACTCAATGCAAAGGCGATTCTGCTTGTTAGCTTGTCTTCCAGCTGTCCTGGTCCTGGATTTTACTACAGCGTGGTTCCACAGAGAGCTTTGGCTGTCTAAATAGAGCTCATCCAAAGGCTAATCACAGGCATGCCTGATCCCCCAGCCTCAACATGCTCTAAATAAAGAAATCCCCAATGCACACAGCTCATGGACTCTTTGGAGCCCTTCCTTAGCTATTTTTGAAGTTAAAAACCAGCAGATACAGTAACTATCCACTATATCTTCTTGCTCATTGGACTTCTGTCTGCTTTTAAGATACATTGGGGAATGAATCTGAATAAAAATGCTCTTTTACGCTTCTCATCTTGATTTATCCCCATTTATAATGCTCTTCTCCATCATTTCATCATCATTTGATGATGCTGCCATGATCAATAAAAAGTGAACACAAACAATGATATTAAACAAAACAATCAAAAGAAATGACATTTACGCCTGCTTTCCATGGGAAGTAACAAACAGCATTAATTGTGCTAAAAAACGGGTTTGATGAAAGAGACTAAATCTACTAATGTACGTAATACTAATCTATAAGTTTAGAATTGATAAATGTACTTTTACAATTGTGAACTGCATTTTGCAGACGCTTTTATCAAAAGTGATTTAGACTGTTTTATGAGTCTAATTTGTCTCAGCAGTAGTAGACTAGAGGCGTTTGTGTTTCATTTTTAAGCAAATCAATGGTTTTGGACTAATCAAGTCAGCAGTTTCATTGTCATTCATTAAAAAAAGAAAAGTAAAAAAATCTGAATGCTTAAACACTTTCAGCATATTTAAAGTATATTTATATAAATTTTAATAAAGCATAAAAAGAATTGTTTTAGTCTGAATCGATTCTATAATTCAGAGACTCATTCCTCACTGGGCTAAATCAAAATTTCCACCACTATAACTAAGTTTTTTATGGATTTGTCAGTCTCTTCCTGTCTATGTGGGATGTTCTTGACAAGAATAGGCTGCAAAGTGAATCCACTTTTCTTCTGATAGTCAATTATCTGTATATTTGACAGTAATCTATTTGTTAACCCACAGCCAGAGAATATTATTACTTAATTTCGCAAGGAGGTCACAAAATAACTAATAGATTCTGCCACCTTTTCAAAGTAAATGGTCTTCAAACTACAAACGAAGTCTGGTAATTGAATAACACATTATTTGAAATAATCAGTATCATTTGCTGCTACCAATTATAATGCAAAGACATAAAAAGTGATATATTTAACCAAGTCTGTGAGGAAAGATCTTATATGTAGATACTGAGTCAATTCACATCCTTAAGCCAATGCATGCAGACAGCAAGTTTACATCAGTAATTAAACTTCTCAGAAAATGAAATTACAACACGGACCTCTATATTTGTGAAGCAACACATAGGCGAGGCTAAACCCAACGCATCTCTCGTGAGAGGCTCAATCAGTTAAAGAGGCCATTTTATTGAAGTGTCTTGTTCTCAGTCTGTCTGAGCTTCTGCTATTGTGCTAACAGGTGTGATCGCATCACAGCACTCTCACATCAAGACTACTGCAGCCCGTCTCCGCCTGTCAGTCATCACATTGACAACACACCTTCACTGAGCCCAGATGAAACTGAGGGATCTTGACCATGTGATCTGCTGAGACTCTGAGGAATACGCTGTTTTTTCCACCAACTGGCAACCCAGGGAGCCGAAATACAATTGGATAAACTGCCAGTGGGTGGGTTTCACAAACCAAAACAAATAAAGGCATTCCGGCCCAGAACACACATTTTCAAAGAAGAATAACTGACAGTAGAATTGTTTTTCAGATAAACAAGTATGTTAACTTAGCATGTTTCTTAAATATCTGCAAACATGTTATGGTATTTTTATGCTTTAGTAGAGTCAAAATCTTACATACAGCACCTTTAATTAAAAGAAAAAACAAAAAAGTAACATTTTCTCTCTCTCTCTCTGTGTGTGTGTGTGTGTGTGTGTGTGTTTCTTTTTTTGTAAAAAATAAAAAGTGTTGTAATGACATGATATGTAAATAATACCAGAATTTTCCCTTTTGGGTGAACTATTCCATTAAGTCTCATGTCTGCAGTCTTGGCCTCTGCTGAGTAACAATATAAACAATTATTCTAGTACAATTACTCTAGCTTGTGTTTGTTTGTTATTGGTTTGTTTGACATAATTAAATGTTAAGAAATTGCTTTGACACTGTTAATTGAAAAACTATTGCATGTTGATTCAGAAAGAGCTCTCCGGCAGACATACTTCAGTTTGTTGTCTCAATATAACAATTAACTTATTAAGCATCAGAATGAACAAGCAAATAACAAGCCAAAGAACACTGTTTACATCCCTGTATTTACAGATGCAAACACACTACTGACGGCTGAAGAATGAGAAACATTAGGCCGAACAACATCTCAAACCTCAAAAAATGCCTGTCAGGAAACTACCGTAAATAAGCATTTTGTGTGTAATGTGATTCAGCTAAAACAGACACAGTGTCCTGTAAATGTTTCTGTTAACAGCAGAATATACATTAAAAACTCATTTTCAGTTGTGTATCTGCCTGTTTTTATGTACAGGAAGTACTAATATTATTCATATTATTATAGTTGAATATTATATTATTGCTTTTTATTTTAAATTACAGAAACAAAAGATCAGATTCAGTGTCATTATTTATATAGTATTTATAAAAAAATTGAATTAGCTATAGAATTAATTGGATATAGTTTTGAAAATTTTATAAGTCTTAGTAATTTTGTTATGTGCTTTTGTCAGTGTATTTATTTCTATAGTCTATTTTTATTTCCATTTTAGTTTTAACTAAGTAATAACAAGCAAAAGATAATTCTGAAATTTCTGCTTTTTTGGTACACAACTTTTGTGGCACATCCTGTTCTGCATTTTCATTTAACTCCAAATTTCTTTGACATGTAAATAAAATAAATCAGTCCTGTCAAATGTTAGCCTCACAAACATACTGCAGTATAATGTGTATTGCAAAACCAAGACACAGTTAACACATTTCTAACATTACACAGTTTAGTATACAACTTCAGCACATCTGATAGTCACAGAATTAATAACTTTCTTGCATCGTATTTAAGCTTTTTAAACCTTTACTTCTTCATATAATTCCTCATTACTGCATTAGTTTGAGCTTGTTTGAAAGCACATCTGCAGGTATTCCTGGCCTATTCAAGCCGAGGAACATTTGTCCAGGTAACAGCTGAGACCGTATTACAAGTAAAGCTTTGATCATTTAAAGGACTCCAGCAGAAGATGCTGAAGATGTTTCAGTGCAATCTGGACAGTATAAATGTATGTGGTCAGCTACAGCTGTGTTGGAAGTATCTCCTATAAGCTGGCTCTATGATGCATTGATGACTCAAGACTCAAAAACAGTAAAACAATAAAATAAAATAGATTTTCTCACCTTTTTGCTCAAAATTATAAATTTTTATGAAACCTACCTATATTCAAGTGTTGATAATTTTTTTTTTTTTTTTAAACTATGCTTTAAGCTAGAAAAAATCTTTTTGTTTAAAAGTATAAGCTAGAATATTTATTTTGGTTTTTTTCTTTTTTTTGTTTTCTTGCATATTAATATATTGTTGGACATCAAATTTTAGTGAAAATCATCGAAATCGCTGGCGGTGGCTGGCAACTTTTTTTCAAAAATGCTGACAGGGAAAGAGTTATAGTTCACCCAAAAATACAAAAATGTACTCACTCTCAGGCCATCCAAGATATTGGAACAGACTTGGAGAAATTTAGCATTATATCACCTGCTCACCAATGAAAGTGAATGGGTGCCATCAGAATGTGTCTAAAAACAGTCTGCAAGTAATAAACAAATCCATCAAGGCATTTTACAGTAAAAAATGATTTAGGTTGAATCAGGAGAGAAGCAAAAACAGTCCAAAACAGTTTGGTTTTAATGTGAGAGGTCAACGGGGGATGGATTTTTTCACTGGAGGAACCATTAGTATGCATTATGTACTTTAGACAGAAGCCATGGTTTAAAGTTAAAATGCTTTAGTTATTAATTTTGCTTCTTACAAACACACAGCTTTTCACTTCATGGACTGCAGTGGTGTGGATTATTGTGATGTTTTTATCAGCTGTTTGGACTCTCATTCTGGCGGCACCCATTCACTGCAGAGGATCCATCGATGAGCAAGTGATGGAACGTTAAATTTCTCTGAAATTGTTCCCATGAAGAAACAAACATATCTTGGATGGTCTGAGGGTGAGTAAATTTTCAGCAAATTTCGGGTGAACTATTCCTTTAACTACCATATCAGAAAAGATCTGTGACCCATTTTTGTGTCGCAACCCACCACTTGAGAATCGCTGGTATGCATACTGCAGCTTATGAATCTATAATGCAAGAACAGCACAGATGTAGACATTTACAAAGCCTCTGCCAGGCTCCACCTCTTCTGGAAGTATCTATTATTTTCAGCCTACTTAGCATGATCCACAAAGTCCTATCTATTGATGTTTGGATCTATATTTGGATATGTGTGTGGGCATAAGAAACAATGTGGAGGGCACATCTGCAAAGACTGGAAAAAACACTAAGTTGCCAACATGCTTCAGCTACACTGCTAACCTTAGTGCTGTTATAGTCCAAAACACGCAGAAGATGAGGACAGGTGTCATTTGGTTAACTCAAATTTGAATTGTAAAATATCAGGGTTGTGGCGTTAAGAATCTCAGGACATACAAATAATAAAAATGCATTTTCAAGCCAGTTCTTTCCCTGCTACAAACCAACAATGGTATGCTGTCATTCCTTTTATTCACATCAGAGAATCACATTTGATCACCATCAAGTTCAAAAAGTTCACGTAGATCTACAGATGTAGATCTCTATATCTTGCTATATCTCATATTCCTAACTTGAAACTAACTGCACAAATGCTTGTTTTGTCTAACAATCAGTGCTTTTATCCAAAGCAACTTACAATAGTGGAGCAATTCATCACAGAGCCAATATATTTCCAGTATACAATGACTCATTTATTAAAAAGCAAGATTAGGAGAAATGCAGAAATAAAATAAAAGTTTTTATGTTTTGTTTGCAAGTGCATTGGTTTAGGGTCGTGGTAGATTTCAACCAAAAGTTTGGACTGTTTTTCTACAACAAGGCTATTCTCTAAGGCCAATGTGTAATATGCAATTTAATGCTAAACAATGTGACAACTTACCTTATATACTGTGACAACGTGCAGTATTATTAAACAATGCGTGATAAATGAACTGTTTCTATGTGTGTTTATATAGAAATAAACCCGCACTGAGAAAAAATGACTTGTGGCAACTAGACCTGGTATTCCTATACAACTAAACAAATAACCAACATCCTCCGCCCTATTACAAAACTTAAACAGACACTAAGGGAAGGAAAATATTAAATAATTTTAATTGCACAAAATCTGACACAAATGAATAATGAATATGCCTTTGTTGATATATGGATGGATCAATGGCAAATAGGTATGATAAAAAGAAGAAATCTACTGAAAATTGTTTTAAAATAATAATGATATATGAAAATGGTCACAAATTGTCTAAACATGTCACAAAAGTTTATTTTTTAATTTTTTTTTTTATTATTCTTTTAAATGAATGTAATAAATACAGCCAAATTTGATTTATATTGTGCCTTTTTAGGAAATAATATCAATAATAATATTTTTTGAAAATAATTTTAAATAACTGTTTTGAATGCTAAATACACTTATTTCAGAAATCTTATATTTGTTCATCTTGAAACAGGTGTATTCAAGACAAGTCATTGTAGGAATTGCATTTTCAATATTTGTTCATCTTGTTGTTGGTGAAATTTTGGAAACTGACAATTAAATATTGACTCAACAAATTGCTTTCAAATAATTATCCCCAAACAAGGAAACTGTTGGGGTAATTTTAGCGTATGGTCTAAAGGTAAAATAAAAAAAAATAGATTCACTGAACATATTAAATTGTGTTCAGCCAATTCATCAAGTAAAAGTTAAATATCTGTGTTTGCGGACAAGGCCTTGCGGAGGAAAAAAAAACGCATGCGCATGCCAGACAGGCGCACGCACCTGAGAGAAACCGTTGGTATAGTGGATTCAAATGTATCTGCGCGGGAGAGTGAGGAGACTGAGGAGTCGATGCTGAAGTACGACGACAGAAGTTCAGACATCATTTCCAAACAGATTTTTCTTCATTTAAGTTATGGTGAGTACTGAAATATGTATTTATTAAGTCTTGTTTACGTTAAACCGAGTGCAGGTCTCAATGTTTCAGCATAAAACCGTAAAACATGGGCATTAATGTTACACTACCGCGGCCATTACACTAGCATTGGGTAAGGTTAAACGAATTAACGACTCTCCGAATGTTTTACTTGAGGACATAGTATATTGTAATGTCTGAAAAATGACAGACAAGGGAAGCTCTATTTCCGAACTTTTAATCAGAACAAAGACAGTCTATGAGATGAACACTGTCCCGGCCCTCCGAACCCTGCTCGGAAACTTACTTTGTTAACCCTATCACTGCCGGTGCAAAACAAACAGCAATTTCACAACTATGAAGAGTGTGTGTGCTACAATATTTTCCATAGCCTACATAACATTGTATTTTTGCAGAATAAAAGTGAATTCACGCCTTGGTTTCATGATAGCCTTTTATAAACTAATTTAGCCCGATTCAATATCATTTACTATTTACTGAACTAAATAATTTTGTCAAACTATATTGTGATTATGTTAAATGTATGAGACACTAGGTATTAGTTATATGTTTCTGTTATAACTTTTTTTTCTCTCAATGTAGCCAAACATCGTAGGTCTGAATTCAGGCTGCATAATTTTCAAAGTGGTTGGCCATTTTGTGTTAACACCCGTTTGACACATACTCCGTCTGCAGTGCTTATGTGCGTGTTGCAGTACATGTATGGCAAGCTAAAAGGCTCAGAATTACGTAATGTTAATTAAATCACTATTTATCAATAGCAATCTGTTAATTAATAATTAAATACTGTTGGGTTTCTCACACAAACCGATCATTTCGTGTCAGACATCAATGTGTCAGTGACAGTATTTATATCACATTTTACCTCAAATCAGCCGTCCCCACACCATCACTTCTGGTAAGTGAGGTCAAATTACACGATATGGCATAGAGATACGCACGAGAGATCACTTCCGCCGCTTGCATCCCATTGAGATACGCCATATTGTGTACATGACTTTGGAACAGAGTAGAGTTATAAATTATATTAAAATTAAATGCATATGTGGTGAAATTACTAGATTTACTAGAAATCAGATACATTTTAAATTAAAACTTACAACAGGCTTGACAAAAACAGCCGATTCTCATCTTTTCTTTTGTTTTAAAATCTTTTTTACAAGAAATCCTGCAGGTCATAAAGAAATTAGTTTTTCCACCTCCAAGAAAGGATGAGTGCTAACCATTATGTCACTTTTTTTTACCAAAATGCCAGGTATAGTGTCGTTTTCCTTGCTTTATCCAAGGAAAAAAGCCATGTGTTGACTTTGAAACAGAGTAGACTTTAAATTATGTGCATCTGTGGTGAAATTACTAGATTTTCACGTCAATACATGTTTATTTTAATGCGAACAATGTGCTGTCACTTTAATTCAGTGGGTCCAGCACAGCAAAAAATAGACTCAATGCGGAAACGCCGCACTGCTGCAGACATACCGCACCTGGAACACACTGCCGTACCGCATCCGCTTGCAGTGTGAAAGCTCTAACCGGTTAACATACGCACTGCAAATGAAGTATGTGTGAAATGGGCATTAGTCTGGGAACCAGTTTTGCCAAACCCCTCCCTCAGAAAATCTCTACAGACTTGAACAAATTTTATTTTATATAATTTTACATCTAATTATTTTTTTCTCAAGATTTCTAACTCTTTTTTTTAAGATGTAACAGTAATTGATCAATATTACTCTGGGTCTTTTGCCCTTTCAGCAGTGTGGACTTGACTATCACCAGCATGCTGGTCACACAGTCCACAGTTTGCTATATTTTCCATTAGTTGCTGTACAGACTGCCTGACAACTTTTCCCCATTTAGGTCTATCTTTAGAAAGCCTTTTTTTATGCAAAAGTATCATCTTTCAGCTTTGTCATTTATTTATTTTGCAGGTTTAGAAGAAGTCCATGCAGTGCCGCTTCTGCAAGTTTTCATCACCTCACCAAGACCTAATTTTCAAGCACTACACAGAACTTGCCATTGGTCAGTTAATGCAACTTCCTTTCCATGTTTACACCTAGAATGTGTTTGCATTTTCAAGACAATTGGAGCTTTAAAAACACATTTGTGGAGGGTACATCCAAAGACTGGCAACAAGGGGAATACCACATTTTCTTGTGACAACTGTGATTTTAGGGACATGTTTGTTTTTAAAATAATTGTGGTTTTGTTAATGTAAGATCTAAGGTCTAATGAGTTTTGTGTATCTTGGAATCCTGAATTGAAATGCATGATTTTTATCTACTAAGGTCTACTGTGCAGAAATGTTCAATGTATTTACCATTTAAGGTATTTTCACAATACTGTTGTAGATTTAATAAAATGTATTAAATAAAATGTGGCAGTATGGCTTGAGTGTTTTTATATATATATTTTTTTCTTTTGGGGCAACGGGGAATAAACAATACAGTGAAGTTGCTTAACTAATATAAATTTACCAAAATACATTTTTAGTTTAGGTTAAACTAAAAAGGAATGCTACTACAATTTAAAATGTATAATTGGGCCAATAACATGGGTTGGTAAACTAATTTCTTTTCAATTGTTTTAACAAATTATTTCTCATTGAGCCAATGTTAACAGACTATTGCTACAATTGATAAAATTACATTTACAGAATTTCACTTGGGCCAATTGAAAATTTTAGATGTGACCAGTCACTAGAAAATTTTGAGTTGGGAAAATTAGAATTTTTTTTACAGTGAATTTTAGATGTGAAATGTTTCTTTTTGGTTTTTATTTGGCAATATATCTTCATTTCATCAGTTTATTTCACAAAGCTTTTATTCTATTAAGTAACCAATAACAGAATAACTAGAATAATGTTCAGGATGACTAGCTCAAATAACCTACTTCAGCATCTTTCAAGCATTAACCCCTTCAGGCGCGCACCAAACGCTCTGCCCTTAATTACAGGTTTTGCGATACTCTGAATCGGAATGTTGTTTCACTATTATGTTTTGCATAAATGACGATCTCAAGAACATTTCTGCACACACAGAGACTCAACGTCGCCTTTGATTCATTGTTTCCAAACGTAAAATCGATCTGCAAATGCTGCACCTCCCTATACGACTCCACGCGAATCTTCCCTTCCACCTGAATGACCCGTCCACACATTTTAAGCATCCTAATTGAGTGTTTTGTCAGCTTTGTTGTTCAGCACACACCCCTGCATTCATCACGGGGAGACTCATTTCTGCCGTAGGCTCTGGAGGAAGGAGCGCCTCCACGCACCAGTATCCTAGCCAAGATGATCTACTACGCTATTCCTCATTGTTCCATCATGAACGTGTGTGATGCTGCTAGAGACAGCACTCGGACAAAGTCGTGCTCGCCTACCTGTGTGTTTGGAGAGTTGTCCGATCTAAAGGAGAGTGAAGACGATCGGTCAGAGCGCGCAGCGGCCGTGCTGGTCCATAGTGAAGCGCTCCAGCTGCTCTATCTCTCCCCTTCTGTCTGTCTCTCTCTCTCTCTCTCTCTCATCCAAGAGTGATGTTCGCATCAGCCACTAGATGCTGCTGAGGGTGCGCGCGTCCTGGGCTTTTCGATGCCACGGACCCTCAAATCTAAACATAAATTAATATTATATATATATTTATATATATTTCATTAGTTATATTGCATTATTACATTAGTTATATATTACATTAGTAAGGGCTACATTAGGTTTGTTCTACTTACTATTGGACTGTGTAATGTATTTTTAATTATTTTTATTTATTTAATTTCATCTAGTTTTATTTAATGATTTCAGATTGTTTGTCCAAATAAAATAGCCTACTCAAACTTCATTTTATACTAAATTCACTTATTAGTAAGGTCGGGATTCGAGAAAGGTTCAATTTCCTTTATAAAATATAAAAACCGAATTATTTTCATGATTCGGTTCCGTTGATTCGGTTCTCGAACGTTCATTGTTCCGTTGATGCGGACGGAACAACGCGGTAAACGAGTCAAGTGTGACCTATCTGCTGTCCGAACGGATGACTCTGATGAGTCGGCTCTTTTTTCTTTTTTTTTTGGTGAATCAAAAGCATGCAGCACCATCAGTGAACTGTAGTGCAATAGACTGTTACCGGTTATTGTTAGTGGACCAAAGCATAATCTATTCAATGCAAGTGCAACCAGTGTAGTCCAGTTCCCAAAACAAATTTTCAACCGAGTACTCGTATGAACTGGTCCGTTTTTGGCGATTCAAAAAAGCGCGATCGTTGTTGTCCGACTTCCTAACGAATGAATCTTGTTGTAACCGGTTCTTTTAGTGAATGGAAAACATACAGCTTGCTTGACTGGTGTAGTGTAGGCTAGTGCGATTTAGAAAGGCTCAGTCTTATAATGCGGTTATTTTCAGTGTATAAGAAACTTAGAATGAAATTATAGGACTCTTAGGATTCGGTTCTCATTTACCAAAATAAATAATTTTACGAGTGTTTTTTTTTTTTTTTTTTTGTAGTGTATAAAAAACGTCTTAATAGGCTATGACTCACTTACTGAACCACGAGTTATTGCTCTCATAATGTCCTACTCAAAATAAACTACGAACAGTTTCTGCTGTTTAATAGGACTTGATGTGAATAAACTACGGAGCCCCGCACATGACATGCAAGAAAAAAAATAAATAAATTGTGCGCACGATTTACTAATTCGTTCCCTCAATGTACTAAAACGTGCACACGATTACTATTGCGTTCCCTCGATTTACTATTGCGTAAACGAATTAGTAAATCGTGCGCACAATTTATAAATCGAGTGAACGAAATAGTAAATCGAGGGAACGCAATAGTAATCATGTGCACGTTTTAGTACATTGAGGGAACGTATTAGTAAATCGTTGCACGATTTAGCTTACTATTTTTTCCTGCATGCCATGTGCGGGCCTCCGTAATAAACAGCAAGCAGATTAGTAGTTGAAACATTTGGGCCCAGTGTTGGATTTCATGCTTTTCTGCATAAATGAGCTATAAGTAGCCTAACATTTTTATTTATTTATTTAATTAATTAATTTTATTTTTATTTTTGCTCAATTTGAGGTGTGCACGCCTTACTTTCCAAATGTACATATATGCTTGTTTGAAAATCAGAAATTGTTACCTGTCAGATTGGATGAGAGGCAGTACCAATTGCTTCATGCCAGACATTTAACACTCATATATGCCATTCAGTGCAAAATGAAACCAGCATACTTCAGAGGGTCTGAAATGAATGCATTGTTGGACTGTTTCCAAACACACAAATTGCTTTTTTTTTTTTTTTTTTTTTTTGTCCCTAATTGTTTGTTTTGTTGTCATTGATTTCTCTCATTCTGTCATTGAGAGACGATCTCAAAGGCAGGATGCTCTTCTTATGCTCTAACACAACAGCTGGCTTATTAAATAATTGAGAAGAGCTGAATTAAACACATGGAAATGGAGTGTTTTCCTTGGATAAACCTGATGCAGTGGTCTTGCTGATAAGGAACGGTCTTGTTTTTAGAGCAAAGATGATTATTTATTTATAGGTTTTATTCAATAATATAAAAGCCATGAGAGGTTACCTAAAAATATTTTAGATATTTTATTTTAGGAAGCTGATCCTGTTCTAGGCCCACTGTTGTTCTTTACCTATGCCTAATTTCACTAAACCAACAAACCTTTCAAACGTTTAACACTGGATTAAAGTCATTCTTTTTCTTCATATCCAAACAAAAACTTTAAAAAAACATGTTTTTGCATATTAACTGAGTTGTGTAAATTACTATAAAATAATAATTAATAAGTACTGAATGTAAAAAAATTTACAGATACAGAAATATCTTGAGTACAGTCAGATTTAGTACACTTTCAGATTATGCTGCCTCCTTGTGGCTAAAATGGGGTAAATTTGATACAAGTATCCGAAATTATTTGATTGCAGTATGTGAAAGACTTTATACCATGTTTTTTTTCACAGTGTGACGAGAGGCAATGATAAATAGAGTAATATTAAGAATCATAACTATCACTATACTCTGGGTTAGAAAATTGGACAAACCTATACAAACAAACAAACTTTATTAATAACTAATTTATGCTAATTAACAAAGCTTCCAATCAATATGCAAGCACAACACTTTTTCTAAAGAAACAAATGATAGCAGAGGTGTGATATTTTGCTAAGCACTCACTTTTTCTTTTGAAAATGAAAAAGCCTTGACATTCGCTCTCTGGAGATAAACGTCCTGTGTCAGCAAAATCTCTTAAATATTCAGGAGCTTTTAAAAGGAAGAGCAAATTTTCTTAGATGGGGGACAGTAGTTTTCTTTCCCATCAGTGCAGGGAATATTTCAATGTTTTTTGGTTCAAGTGCAAGGCCCTGTCTGATACAACCAATACAGTATATCCACATAAAAAACATGAATATTTTAATGATAATGTAGTTCTTAACAATGATCCATCTAAGAAGTGGAATGAACCTCAATCAACAAGTGTTATGTTGTAACCAAGAGCCTCACCTCCTTAGTAAAATGTTTTTATTTAGTAAGAGAGAGCAGAGATGTCTGTGACACACAATAAAAATCCTTACATCACAACAAGCTAGAGTGATTACACTTACTCAAATTATGCTCAGTAATGTGTCTTCTCTGCCTGAGAAATAGAACCCATAGTCATAATCATATGCTGTCTAATGTTTTAATGCCATAATATTTAAACCCATATCTTTTTAATCTAAAGGTTGCTGGTTAAACATCATTTCTGACTCATCGTCTGATCGATATATTTTAGTAAAAGGATTTAACAAATTTCAAATAACTATAATCGACGTACAGTTTAATTTTTTTTTAAAAACATTTTCTGACAGCTAATAGAATCACCACTATACGGTGAAAAGGTAAAAACAACAAAATATTCAGTTTTATTTACAGTATTAAACGAAAAGATAGAATTAACGTGTTCTATTTTTGTATGGAAGCCCATTTCTGTCTCAGAGTGTAAAAATAATAATAATCATAACAAAAATAATAATAAAAATAATCATAAACATTAATAATAATAATTTAATTGTAACATTATATCTCACACTTGTGACTAATTCTTATGTTTGCATATATTTTACTTTAGTTTACTTATATTTTACTGTATATCTCACAACTGCAACTCATAAATGTGACATTTGTGATTCAGGCTTTACCCTACCATTCAAAAGTTTGAGGTCGGAGGAAGGATAGAAGATTTTGTAGTATTTTTATAAGTCATCTCTCACGCTCAATATTCTATATTTATTTAATCAAACATACAGTAAAAACAGCAATATGTTGTTTTTTTATACAATTTAAAATAAATTTTTTCCATTTGAAAATATTTTAAAATGTAATTTATTTCTGATGACAAAGCTGAATATTCAGCATAATCTCTCCTGTTTTCAGCATCACAGCATTTATTTTTAACAGTATTGTATATATTTGAGATATATTAATTAGTTGCACTTTATCTCAAAATTAGTTAAATTCATCAATGTAAATATTTTAATGGTACTACTAACTTTTGGCACATATGCATTTTCTTATATATTTATAGTTATGCTAGTCTGAGAGTTATATAACTAAATGACTTTTTTTTAATGGCATTTGCATCCAGTTTCCCCTTAAATCTTGTGCAATTATATTACACTGAAGAGCTGCAGTATCCAGACCCATTACTCTAAAGCTCTTTCTTAAATTACTGTCCTTATCTGCTCTCATTTTTTTGCTTCCTTTAATTTTAAAAGCCATCTGTTTCATATCTGGATCTTGTTAGTGACACAGCACTGTTCTCAGAGCTCATTGCACAGCCTGGCCACTTGCCTGTCAGTGGTGGTGGGCCGGCTGCTTTTAAAGTGATCTCCTCTTCCCCCGGCATGAATCCCGGGAAGACACGGATCCAACATTCCATCAGAATGCATGTGTCAGCACAGACCTGGAGGAGTACAGACGTTATCAGCAGCACTCAGCCACAAAAAGGAGGACAATGTGTCAGTGTGTATAAGGTACAGACTGAGGGTTGGTATTAATGCATCATTCTGCCAAACGAAGATCCCAGCCCTGAAATAGGAGGAAAGAGCTTGCCAATCAAAGCAATGTTTGCATATGTCTATCAATGTGATATTCTGCATGCTGCTGGTGCTGTTTACATTAGACTGCAACCGCTTCAGCACACGATTAATGTGTTTGTGTTAATAAAGCCACTGTGTGCTGGAGTTAAAAAGATTCGCCAGACCCTCTACTGTCATTCGCTCCAGGTCACAGTCAAGCAGAGGTTTGCAAGGAAACAGAGGTGATATTACTAAGGAAACATGAACAGAGAGCGAAGGCAGACATCTAGTTGATGAAACGTCTTCATGTCTTGTTTTTATGGTAGGTGTTTCCAAACCACAGTTGCTTCAGGTATTTGTGGCCTGTAGCAACTGTGTTCAAGCTTTCATTAGCAGGAGCTTCAACAGATGTTGTTGACACCATGCAGGGTTATTATTATTATTAACTAAATCTAACAATAAAACCATAAAAAAAAAAAAAACTTGAAATAAAATAGAAAATAACTAAGATTAAATAGAAATAAAAAAACTCAATTTATTTCAGCTAAATAAAGTATTAAAATAACAAACTAAAATAAAATAAGAAAAGTTATAAGAACTATATATTTATAATAATAATAATAATAATAAAAATGAGAAAAAAACATGCAAAAAATTACTAAAATGCTAAATAAAAATTAAAAATACAAACAGAAAATATAAAAACGTAATATTTAATGATACTAAAATAGCACTGACACCAGCACAGTCACAAAACTATCCCTAAACAAAAATCAAATCAAATCAAATCAAATCAAATAAACAATTAATTAAATGATCTGCAGTAGATGTGGGTAGTCAATAAACTAGAGCGTAAACTCTAAAATCACAGTTCAGTGTTAACAATAATAAGAGATTTTTACTCTTTACTTTATTAGTAAATTAGTCCAAATTTAAACTGTTTTGATAGATAGCACCTCAATGACTATCTGAAAATAAATCTGTCATTTAGTTTTTATAACAAAATTCTACATTTTGTTGTATAATTGTGTGATTTGTTATTATTTTACCATGTTTTTTATTATAGTAACTGTAGTAACTATTGTATCAGACCTTTTCATACCAAGTAATCTTTCAAGGGAGTGAATTTATTTCAGATTTACTTTAGATACCTGATGAAGCTGATAGCAACATTTTATTAAAATTTCTTTAAAAGAAATTACTGTACTGTACAAAGGTTGACTTCTGATGGGGTTCTCCAATTTTTATCCACTAGAGGGCAGAATTGTTCGCAGATAAGAATAAACTTTATTATTATTATTATTATTATTATTATTATTATTATTATTTAGTTTAAATATGACTACCTAAGTCAGGAAAAGATGATACCATCCATGAATAAATTTCTAATTAAATCAGGATAGATAGGATCAGTGTTTTGTTGTTCTGGTTTCTAAAAAGAAAACTGTCTTTGCTCAGAAGCCAGACACTGGGTAAATGTTTTTTTTAACACGTCATTTGTTTTCACTTGCTGTCCAGGATGCTTAACTTGCCAAAAGATTATTCATCAACTTAATTTGCAATTTTGGCCAAGCTTGGTATGTAGATAGAAAATTGTAGAGTTGTATTAAACAAAGTCAGATTTTCTAAAAAAAAAATAAAAAAAATAAAATAAAATAAAATAAAATATTATTTGCGTCAGTTATATAACAATTTATTTTTTATTTTTTTTTTATCATTAAAAACTGTTGTGTACCCTGTCTGGGTACATTGGGTAGATCCCTATGATGTGATCTTGTAAAGGTAGCCTATACAACATATTCTATAACACTTCTGATTTGAACCTGAGCTGCTGGTTGTGGAAAGAAAAACATTGTCACAACCTGTTCAGACATGAACACACATGAATGCAAAATACCTCCTTTCTTCAGTCAATTTCAGCTTGGTATTTCCAAAAAAGTAGGCAGACCAAGTCTGAAACTGGGACACAAAGGGTTTTTGAGCCCACCAACTCTTGAACAATGATAGGAATAACATTAACCCTAAAAGATGCAGTTTATTTAATGAGAGGAAATGTCTCATAAAATAGTTGGTGCATTTCATATTAGTGTAATTAGTTTAGTTTAAGCCGATCCTGCTGAAAAAAAAAAATAATAGCTTAAACTGGTTTGGTGGTCTTAGCAGGTTTAAGGTTGTCTTCAAAGCTGGTTTAGCAGGGAAGCTAGCTAGTCTCCTAGTCTAACAAACTGAAAAGTTGGCAGAACCAGTTTAACCCCTTAACTGCCACCTCCCATTTTTGGACACAGGCGTGAAAGTACACTATCCAGACTTTAATTGTTATAACTCATGACCTAAGGTTGGACTCTTTGGTGAGACGATCAGCAGATTATTGAAGAAGAGGAAGAATCATTTCATTTACTGTAAAGAAAATGCACTGTACTAATGTACACTGTACTTTTTTAATTTATATAAAATAAATATTTTACAAAAATATTTTTTAATCCAAAATAAAATTAAAGCCTTATGTCCAAATAAGTTAAGTTCCAAATTTGAAGTTGATAAAAAAAATGACTCTCTAACTAAATTGAATATTTTGTGCTTTTAAGTGTATGAATTATTCTCTCAATATTGAAATATGAAATCTTGAGACTGTATTTTGTCAAGATTACATAAAGTTTTGATTGTAAATATATATTTTTAATATGACACTTGGGGAGGAGACCACTAAAAGAAAAAAGTTATATTTCCATGGTAACACGATGATTTCAAAATGGTTTTCACAGGATTAATTTTGAGGTTTTAAGCTTTCAAAATGATATATAATTTATGATGATTACTAAAATATGTGATGGGGGGAAAAGACAAAGTAAAAGGAGCACCAATCATCCCCTGTTTCAACACAAAATATTCACACCACTGAAACCTAAAACTACATATGCACTCCCAAATAACATTCAAGTTGTTGTACTATCTTTAAAAAAACTGCAGTGTCTTGCGCTTAGCTGTCCGAATATGACCTGCAGTCTTCAGAACATTAACATTTATAGTGACAGCAAAACCTCAACTGCAATTCAACTCCCATGTTGTGTGAAGAAAGATTCTTTCAGCTCATCGTTGAAAACATTTTTGTTTGGGCATTTCTCCAGCTTAGCAAGCTAGCTTGCTCACTTAAGACAATATTTGCACTGAGTGGACGTCAGGGAGCAGCAGCAAGCATGTGAAGTTTTTATTATGTTAAGATACATTACAAACTAATATGACGAAAGACTAGAACGAAAGCATCCGAATATCAGCTTGGCAAGCTTTCCTTCACTGCAACGTCCTGTTGAGAACCACAAACATACCAAAGACAGGAGACTGAATAACGATGAGGATATTTAAAGGAACGTATTTACATTCGAAATGAATGAAGTGTCGGAACACACTTCTTGAAACGGTCACGGGACCTCTATATATGCCTCCACTTCTCTCTATATTCACACTTTGGAAAATGTTCAAGGTGAGGATCAAGGAGCAACAACAGGAAATGAACTGCTTTACAGGACTCCTTTTGTTTGCAGAGGCCCTTTATTGCTTCTGAACTGAACCCCTGTCCAGAGGAGCAGGTTCAGAGGGTTCAGTGAAGCAGAGGAGTTGTTCTGGCTCTGTTTATTTGGTGCAACCCTCTAATATTAAATAAGAGCCAGAGAAGCTTTACTTCAGGCAAGGTTTTTTTGTTAAGTAGAAATCACTATGTATTTTAAGGAAAAGAGAGTCTTTTTTGTATCTTGGACAAGTTCACATGATGCAGGGAGCCCATTTCTGATTCTTTTGTAGTTTATTTTACCTTCTTTTGTGACTGTAATTGAGTGTCAAACTCTCAAACAACTACAGTATTTATATCTGTTTAAATATTTTGCAATAAAGCAGGGGAAGGAGAAATCATTACCTCATCAAAGATGTGAATAATATCTCAGCTGGTTGGTTGATGGCTTAAAACTCAAAAAGATCTTTTTAAATGTTTACATTTTAAAAAATAAAGGTTCTTTATTGGCATTGACGGTTCAGTGAAAAACATTCAACTTCTATGAAAACTTTCCGTTATACAAAAAAAAGTTCTTAATAGTGGATAATATTCTTTAGATTATTAAAATGTTCCTCACACTAAGAAAAAAAATATGTATTTTAAAAAGTGTCACTGAATGGTTCTTTGGGGAACCAACAATGGTTCTTCTATGGCATCTGCTAAAGGTTTTATCTTTCGGTTTTATCATAGTGTGGAGGAGGATAGTTGGCATGGAATCAATCTCTCTGATTCAGACTCAGTCTAAACACACATCCTGGTGTGTAACTGTGACAACAATCCTGCATCATTCCTGAACCAGTATTGCATTTTAATGCTGATAGGGCAAATTAACATTACTGACATGAAACAGCTTTTTAACATTACTGAAACAGCTTTCCAAGACTTAAAAAACACCTCATGTCTGATCTCGCTTCAGCAGCTCCAAAGTAAAAAGTGCTCAAAACATTCATGCAGTTGACAACCAAATGCACTGCAATGAGCACTACTCTAAAGATGGTTTACAAATGGTTTACAAAAGACATTTTACATTTTGGTTAGGGTTTGCTCTAACTCACTAACTTGAGATCAAGTGTCTGAAATTACATGCAAAACGTTTTTTGCTTTTTTAAATTAATGTGCAAAAAAATAAATAATTGTTAAATAATTATACTGCATTAATGAAAACATGTATTATGAAACTACCATGATCATTTTAAATAATAATAATAATATATACTGTACATACATATATTATATATACATGTATGTACACACATATATAAAATTAGTAGTAGTAGTAGTAGTAATAAAGTAATATTACATATATTAATATTAATGATATTTATTTAAAAACATTTAAAAAATATTACATAGTAAGTTGATCAATTAAATTCATATTTAGTGTTTAAAAATATTACAATGATAGTCAAAAAATGCTTTTACACACACACACACACACACATATATATATATCAAATTGATCTCTACTCTTAAACTTAAGTATTACATTTCTGTAATAAATTCGGCCTGAACTTAAATGTAAACTTAAATGTATGATTTAAATGTAAAATTGATTTAAGATAAAGTCATTAGTCATTTGAACTGGAAAACGTAAATAGGTAATCCGTGTAAAGGAAAGTCATGATGACTGTCAAATTTCCCAAGATCATTATAAATAGTTAGACACTACACAGATTCACCACATGTATGCTAACTGTGGCGTATGTAAACCAGCCAAACCAGTCTGATGTATTTGTGTTGTCTCCCATTACTTCACCAAGTGCAAACATGGTGTTTGTTACATTAGCAGAAGCTTATGTCTTTGGATATACCAGAGACCTGTTTATTTCAGGACCAGGAATGTAAAAGGAAAGCACAATAGATGCTGTGGCATTTTTCAGTATAATTAACAAGATCTCTACATGCTCAAACACCATTCAGACAGCTCTTGAATAAAGTCTCATTTGATTTGACAGAATCTGAGATTTTCTCCTCTGATATGGTCAGAGCTGTTTGCTTTGCTTTATCTCAGTCAATCAGATAAGATAAGCTTGTGGACACACTTCCTAAAACAACAATCCGATTGCTGTTCAGACCGTGGCTAAAGGATTTGGTAGCCTGGTCATTCACTGACTGGTTCCAAACAACAGAGATATCTGACACTCCTTAACCATCTACTCAAAACAGAAACATGATGAGACGTAAACAAGTTTATATGGATCTTTCAGCCTTTCTTTTTGTGAAAATGTGGATAATAATCTTTTGTTTTGTTTTTTCAAAAAGAAATGCAACCTGGATATCATCATGGAGTACAGTTATGGTACTTTTTCCTCAATGTGCAAAGATTGAGATTATTATACCGAATCAGTCCATTCAAATGGTTTATGTGGCAGGGCATCCAAGCCATCAGTGACTACAAGCCAAGCAACTCCACTCCGACGGTCACAGACGTCTCCTTCCTTAACGAGGTGAATTACTTTTATGCTCACTTCAACAGCGACAGCAAGGAGACAGCCACCAAGATCACACCCTCAGCAGAGCATCAACCCCTTAAACTCACCTCCAAAGAGGTTTACACTGCATTGAGCCGGATCAACGCATGCAACGCTGCTGGCCCGGATGGCATTCCTGGACGTGTGCTTAGGGCATGTGCAGAGCAGCTTGCAGGGGTCTTCAGAGACATTTTCAACCTGTCCCTCACCCAAGCAACTGTGCCAACATGCTTTAAGTCCACATCTATTGTGCCAGTGCCGAAACACTCCTCCCCGATGTGCCTGAATGACTACCGCCCCGTAGCACTCAAACCTATTGTTATGAAGTGCATTGAGCGACTGGTCCTAGCACACCTCAAGGACTGCCTCCCACCCACACTGGACACACACCAATTTGCCTACCATAGCAATAGAAGCACAGAGGACACAGTATGCACAGTGCTGCACTCTGTACTCACACACTTGGACAATAACAACACATATGTACGGATGTTGTTTGTTGACTTCAGCTAAGCATTTAACAGTGTCATTCCCTCCAAGTTGACCACAAAACTTGGAGACCTGGACATTAACACCTCCCTCTGCAACTGGATTATGGACTTTCTGACCAACAGACCTCAGCATGTTAGGTCAGTCCAAACCTGCTCCACCACCATCACACTCAACACCGGCGTACCACAGGGCTGTGTGCTGAGCCCATTCCTCTACTCTACACCCACAACTGCAAGCCTGTGCATGGATCCAACTCCATCATTAAGTTTGCAGATGGCACCACGGTGATTGGCTTCATCAGAGACAACAATGAGACTGCCTAAAGGGAGGAGGTACAGCACCTGGCCTCATGTTGCGCTGACAACAACCTGCTCCTTAACACCAGCAAGACAAAGGAGCTCATAGTGGACTTCAGGAAGAAGAAAAGGAAGCACACATGACCCCATCCACATTAAGGGGATGGTTGTTGAACGTGTCTCCAGTTTCAAGTTCCTGGGAACCACCATCTCGGAGGACCTGTCCTGGACCACAAACACCTCCAGCCTGGTCAAGAAGGCTCACCAGCGCCTCTTCTTCCTCAGGACACTGAAGAAGAACCAGTTGTCTTCAGCCATCCTGGTGAACTTTTACCAGTGTGCGATCGAGGACATCATGACCAGTTGTATCACAGTCTGGTATGGAAACTGCTCAGTTGCTGACCGCAAGGCCCCTACACACACCACTACATACTCCTCACCCCTCCTCATCACTACATCTGGTTTACAACAAAAACAAAACCAGTGACACTTGTTATTACTTGCACTACTGTCTGTTCATTCATACAGAATAGTGCATAATCCGTTTGCACACTGGAATATTTTTCAAAGCACTTTTTTACTGTCCATTGCACTAGTGTAAATGATGTTCATAGTTTCTACTTAGTTTCTGCATAGTTTCATAGTGAACATACACTTATTACATCATCCATCTGTATAGTATGTTCATAGTACACCTACGTGTATATCATGCTGATAGTATTTTAAAAAAATCTGTAAAATATGTCCATAGTACTGCTTTATCTGTATATTTATTGTACATTTGTAACATACAGTTGCTGGTCATATAATTAGAATATCATCAAAAAATTGATTTGTTTCACTAATTTCATTCAAAAAATGAAACTTGTATGTTATATTCATTCATTACACGCAGACTGATATATTTCAAATATATTCATTTATTTCTTTTAATTTTGATGATTATAACTGACAACTAAGGAAAATCCCAAATTCAGTATCTCAGAAAATTTGAATATTGTGAAAAGGTTCAATATTGAAGACACCTGGTGCCACACTCTAATCAGCTAATTAACTCAAAACACCTGCAAAGGCCTTTAAATGGTCTCTCAGTCTAGTTCTGTAGGCTACACAATCATCGGGAAGACTGCTGACTTGTCCAAAAGACGACCATTGACACCTTGCACAAGGAGGGCAAGACACAAAAGGTCATTGCAAAAGAGGCTGGCTGTTCACAGAGCTCTGTGTCCAAGCACATTAAAAGAGAGGCGAAGAGAAGGAAAAGATGTGGTAGAACCGCACCCTGGAGAGGAATGTGAAACAAAACCTATTCAAAAATGTGGGGGAGATTCACAAAGAGTGGATTGCAGCTGGAGTCAGTGCTTCAAGAACCACTACACAAAGACGTATGCAAGACATGGGTTTCAGCTGCCACTCTTGAACAACAGACATCATCAGAAGCGTCTCGCCTGGGCTTAAGACAAAAAGGACTGGACTGCTGCTGAGTGGTCCAAAGTTATGTTCTCTGATGAAAGTTAATTTTGCATTTCCTTTGGAAATCAGGGTCCCAGAGTCTGGAGGAAGAGAGGAGAGGCACACAATCCATGTTGCTTGAGGTCCAGTGTAAAGTTTCCACAGTCAGTGATGGTTTTGGATGCCATGTCATCTGCTGGTGTTGGTCCACTGTGTTTTCTGAGGTCAAAAGGTCAACGCAGCCATATACCAGGAAGTTTTAGAGCGCTTCATGCTTCCTGCTGCTGACCAACTTTATGGAGATGCAGATTTCATTTTCCAACAGGACTTGGCACCTGCACACAGTGCCAAAGCTTACCAGTACCTGGTTTAAGGATCATGGTATCCCTGTTCTTAATTGGCCAGCAAACTCGCCTGACCTTAACCCCATAGAAAATCTATGGGGTATTGTGAAGAGGAAGATGCAATATGCCAGACCCAAGAATGCAGAAGAGCTGAAGGCCACTTTCAGAGCAACCTGGGCTCTCATAACACCTGAGCAGTGCCACAGACTGATCGACTCCATGCCACGCCGCATTGCTGCAGTAATTCAGGCAAAAGGAGCCCCAACTAAGTATTGAGTGCTGTACATGCTCATACTTTTCATGTTCATACTTTTCAGTTGCCCAAGATTTCTAAAAATCCTTTCTTTATATTGGTCTTAAGTAATATTCTAATTTGGGATTTTACTTAGTCAGTTATAATCATCAAAATTAAAAGAAATAAGCATTTGAAATATATCAGTCTGTGTGTAATGAATGAATATAATATACAAGTTTCACTTTTTGAATGGAATTAGTGAAATAAATCAACTTTTTGATGATATTCTAATTATATAACCAGCACCTGTATTGTAGACACTGTATATCCTGTACTTACTGCTTATTGCACTTCTGGTTAGATGCTAACTGCATTTCGTTGCCTTGTACCTTACATTTGCAATGACAATAAAGTTGAATCTAATCTAATCTTATCTTATGTGAATGAACTGGTTGAATTTACTTCTGCAAACATCCCTGTGTTTCAATATCTATCTTATTGCAAAATATTTAAATGCCAAATGCATAAAAAAAAAAAAGCCAAATAGTTAAATGCCAAATGAATAGCCCTACTTTGTAGAACTCTCTCGGGTTCAGGAAACAGTCCTCCGTAAAATGTGTTGCAGACATCTGAATATTTGGTTTGAACTGTTCTGGAACAGTGTTGTAAATACATTTTAACCACTGATTTTTAGTTGTGTCATCTTTTGGAAGACCAAACAAAGTAGTTTCACTTTCACAACGAAACACTGCGTCTCCACGACATAGCAGTGGATGCAGCAACAACACTACTGCGAGAATCAAACTTACTCCTTTCTTTGTGTGAACATTTGGGCGGTGTTGTGCAAATCTTCCCACACAGTGACGTAAACGTGGGGGCGTGTTTAAACGAGGCATTTTAGGAGGGTGTGGACGAGTCTTAACTTTTATAAAGAATATCTTTTTTGGGTTTGAGACCTTAGTCTTTGCAACTTTAGGGATCTTATCTATTCACGAACAGATTGTAACACTCCAAAAAGAAAGGAAAACTTGAAATTGCATCATATGTCCCCTTTAAAACAAAAAAGCCAGATACACTGAAAAAAAGAAAGAAAAAAAAAAGAAAGAAAAAAAATCTATCTACTTTAAAATTTAGGTATTATCAGATTGGCAGTACAAGTAGCAGTACTAAACTGACTTTCAAGTTAAATCTCATATAACTTGAAAACAAAGTTGAGATTGGTTAAAATAATTTGATTAAGTAAAGTAATCGAAGAACATATGTTGTCATGACTTTATTGATTTTTATTAGTGTGGTACCCATACAAAGTCACACCCACAGGAAATTGAACTGGAATGACAGGAAGAAGAATTAATTGAACTGCAATTCAAAGAAATTCAAGACAAGTAATGCATTGTGAGAAATGAAGTGCTTTTCCAGAAAAGTCCATGAAATACGTATACTATGATGAAATATAAACTCATTTTAAATTTATATTAGTGGCATTTCAAACATATCTATCTATCTAGTTATGAACATTGCTGTTCTAGTCTAAAATGATGGTATGAATTTTCATTCTCAATTAATTTAATTCTACTTCCTTACAAACCACTTCCAGTTTTCTACCTCAATTAAATTCCAAATGGCACACAACCCTGCAGCATGCATTCACACTGCTGTGTGACCGTTATTCCCAAAACACTTTTTTGCACCCCTTCAAGAATGGCATTTTCAGAATGCTGGTGGTGTTAAAGTGCAGCTGTTGCGATATTTATCTGTTAGGACAGTGACAAAACTGTTTGTCTTCTGGATGGCTGCTTTGTGTGATCCTTTGCAGATGTTGTCTGACTGGTGCAAAAGTTTCAGGGCCAAAGGGAAGTGTTCTTTCATTTTTTTTTTTTTGGTCTGAATTCAGGAAAATGCTGATGAGGAACTATGAAAGAATATTTAGCTGTGGTGCAGGGCATGATGGATTAGTACACAAGCAGTTCCATGTGTTTAAGCGGAGACAGGCCTATTCAGCTTTTCCTCCCATGGTTTTTAGTGTCAGTCAAACAGCTGCAGACAAATGAGATAAATCTGAAGATGACGGTGTTGGATATCTCCACTGCCAACAACCAGTAAAGATCCAACTCTCTTTAGTGAGTCAAAAGTCTAAGTGTTTTGTTCACAGAGGGTTTCTACAAGCCAAAATAAAAATCTTTTTGTCATTGTCAGAATTTATTATGATTATTAATACTCAATGTAATACAAATGTTATCAAATTGAGGCCATACATTACTGTAGTTTTTCCCTAAAGAGTGAGGAATCTCTTTCTTTAGTATACTCCCCAGTTTATTATGATAAAACTGTGCTATTGGCTGAACACAGTGTTTATGTTAAATCAAAATTTAAAGTCCTCACAAACTCAAAACAGACACATTTACTTCCTTAATGCATGTTTGGGTTTATTTTGAACGATTCATTGGTGTATATTTTATTTTGAAAGTTTTTGTGTTAAATAACTTAGCTTCAACCCTAATTCACACACCTGCCTTTAATTTTTAAGTGAGCCTGAAGACCTTAATTAGTTGCTTCAGGTGTGTTTGATTAGGGTTGAAGCTAAACAATGCAGGACAGTCGATCGCCAGGAGCAGGGTTTAGGCACCCCTAATGCATGTTTGGGTTTATTTTGAACGACTCAAAATGTAGTAACTTTCTCTTCCTCCGAAATAACTTTCTGCTGACATCACTGACAGGTTACATGGACTATTGGATGATGTTAAGCAATAGCTACGTAGGATATTGACTAGTAATTTTGGTCTGTAATGCCCACTTTTCACAATCCAATCAATTCTCAATGGATAATGGAAAAAATGCATCACATTAAGAAGTAAAATTCACAACTGGAACTGAATTTGTTGAGAAACAATTTTGGGGCAAAGAGGTTTAAAGATGTGGGCTTACCATTTGGCACCAGTGAGCTGAAAATGGTTAGAAATTAAATTGGATCAATTACGCTTGGCTAGATACTTACCTCTCATTCCTACGCTTGGCTACTTTCCTCTGGTCCAGCTCAGTTTCCTCCTGAGCAAGTAGACCTGGATGTAATCATACCTGGTTAGAATAATATCACCCACGATGCACTCATGCTGAGCAGCTCTTTAGGGAATTTCTTTTTATTATTTTACTCCCATTCCTGGACTCCAAGACGTATCTGTTGGATAGGGTTGATTCCAATCTGTTTAGTCTCCTGTGTCTTCAGCCAGCAGAGAAAATCCTTTTGAATAGCATTCCCATCTACAGAAAAAAAGGAAAGAAAGTTCATGTATGTACAAGCCTTGCGGGCAGAGGATCTTGTTCTCATTCCGTTGCCTTTTACCTCGATCGTTTCTAAAAGGAATAGCTAGATCGTTTATTCACCCTCATAGCTTTCCAAACTCATATGCTGCTATATTTTCTGTGCAACACAAAAGGACAAACTTGGAAATACTGTTGAATTGGTCTTTTCAAACAACCGTTTTGGACCATTCGTAATGGCCAGAACTTTAAAGTGCTAACAACAACATCAACAATAAAGCATCCTAAAATTTAGTGAAAATCTTCACATCCGCCCCATGAAAGGTAGCAGCTCATAAATCAAAGTCAATCAGTTCTTAAACTGAGCTTACTTACTCAATGATCTGGTCGCAGCAGTTATCAGATATAGGGTAAGATTATTAGTGAATAATGATTTCAATTTCAGTAATGATTTAAATTTTGTGTTTGGCACACAAATCTATCATAGGACTTCAAACCCTTTTGATACTTTGTGTTTTTGCATCCTTATTGAAGCCTGACAGACCCAGTTCTCAGTCACTTTTCATAAAATAAAGTGATTATTTAATGACACCTTTTATGTCCCATAGAGGAAAGAAAGTCACACGGGTTTGAAGTGACATGAAGGTGAGTAAATTATGTTAGAATTTTTATTTTTGGGCAGATTATTTCTTGAAGATCCTTTTGCACCAGTCTTCGTGTCAGTTTCAGTGACCTGGAACACAGTAATGAAGAAGAAAGAACAGGGTGGGTTTTCAGTCAAGAGCATTGTTATGTTTTGGTAATGTTTCACTGGCACAAGGTCAGTGGATGTGGATTTTACTTCTTTATTTACCAGTCCTTAGATGAAGCGCTTCAAGGAATTTTAGCTCACCTTTGTCACTAATATCCCTACATAACAAAACCCTATGAAAGCTGCATTGTCACTCATGGTAACTTCAGATCCATGACAAAGTGAATATGAGCCCCTTGCATTCAACACTATTTATTCATCGTCAGCCCTTGAAACCAACGAAGCAAGCTCTTTTTTTGTGTCTAGTCTTTGCTGTTTCCCATGAGCAACTCCAGTTTTGCATCATGTTGTCAACTTAGTAGCTATGACCAGATTTGTGAAAACAATAAATCTGAATTGTTTCTGCAAGAGTGGTTTCACCACAGTCAAACATGTAGGATCTATAGCAGAAATATGTGCATATTTGTATTTAGAATTTCTGTACACAAAAGGATTACGAACAGATTATAATAAAAATAAAAAATATTTGACACACTGCTATTTAAAGGTTTAGGGACAGAATAAATGTATTTTTGAAAAAGATATTCAAAAAGAAATAGAAAATAGAAAACAAACAAAAAAACTATTAATAATTTTTTTTAACTAAATGCAATAGTACTTTTTTACAGTATTTTCAATTAAATAACTGCAGCATTGGTAAACATAAGTAAACTTCTTTTCTTCTAACTGACCCCAAACTTAGCAGTAGTGTAATTCAGAAGTGTAATTCAATTCTACTTTACTTTTTGCTGAACATTTCAAACAAGTTTTTCAAACATTTGATGCCACAGAAAACTAGCAAATCCAGTGACTAGCTCTTCCTCAGAAGCACTCACTGTATCAGCCTGGTTTCTTGTAAACCAGCCAATTATATTCAATCTGCCATTAGTGCAATATGCATCAGAAAGTCAGCAAACCATCTTGACATGTAGTCCATGAATCACCCCTTCCAGAATTTGAACCTGGCAACCTTTGGAATACAAACATAGAACTTTAACCACTACATTACAGAGCCAAAAGCAGCCTTCATCCCACACGGGTAGAGTAACATGCCTTAGTAGTAATTTACTTTAACTACTGCCATTTCAAGACAGACACTGAAATATTCTCTTCTGACTGAGATGGGATGCGGTCTCATGCCTTTTTAATATACTTTGTCTTAATATACTTACTATGCTTGTTGAATGTCAAACACATTCCCATTAAACTCTAATGTAATGTACAACAAATTTCATGAAGTGTTTAGGCTGATTTATACTTCTGCGTCGGACCTACGCCGTAGCCTCTACGCCGTAGCCTCTACGCCGTAGGCTATGCATCAGTTTTCATTTATACTTCTGCGTCGCTGTCTGCGTCGACATGGAGGAAACATGCAAACCACTAGTCTGCAGTGTCCACAGGCATGTTGCTGGTGTAACCCGCAGTACCACGAAGCATACCAGAGAAGCATTATAGCCGTGACGGCTGCAAATAAATATCAAATCATTAAATTATTATTTAAAACTACAAAAAGGAGACAACAACGGAACAATAGAAGATGGCATTCTTTCAATCTCCACAAGGACTTGTACCATGGCAGATCAACATTGTTGGTCACGGGCAACAAGTGATGTATAATGCTATGTAGTATAATAAATGATAAGACACTTGTTCTATGCTTTGTTTTATTTTATATAAGAAGTTGTAACATTAAAATATATTAAATTGCACATAAACACACACAAAACTCAAGTACATATGGAGGAAATGGGTTCAAGCAGACCAATCACAGTTCTTTCTGTCCGTGTAGAATTGACACGCTGTTAGATTTTTGGTGAGGTGCACGTCAGGCTAAGCCGTACTACACATAGCCTACCTCGCTCTGAAAAGCAAGGTGTATGCTGATTGGCCAGCTACATTACAGAGCGTTGTGATTGGCCGAATACCTCAAGTGTGTGACGGAAATGTTACGCCCCTTACCATAATGTTATGCCGTCTCTCGGGCGATGAAACAAAACCATTAAAACCCATCTTAAATGAGGATTTTGTTGCATCCAGTGGGGACATAATTACGGATTATTATGGCTTATACTGTCTTTTTATTCGTTGCATCGTGCCGCGTAAACATAAAACCATGTCTGCATTTGTGATCAGAGAAATGATGAACAACAACCACTACTCTACACTGCTTAAAACTTGCATTTGAATCCTCAGTGGCAAATCATTTATATATGAAAACGTACTTACAGACTGTGAGTCAGAACAACGGCATTGTAGTCTACTCTCCCAGGATCAAGAAAACAGTCCTCAATAAAATGCGCTGCACACATCTGAATATTTGGGTTGAACTGTTCTGGAACAGTGTTGTAAATACAACTTAACCACTGATTTCTAGTCATGCCCTCTTTTGGAAGGCCAAACAAAGTATTTTTTTTGCTTTCGCAATGAAACACAGTGTCTTCACAACATGGTGGCGGCGACGGAAGCAACAATAAAGTTATGCCTTCTTTCTTTGCGTGAACATTAGGGGGGCATTATGCAAATCTCCCCACATCGTGATGTAGATTTGGGGGCATGCTTAAATGTTGCATTTTAGGAGCGCATGGACCAGTCTTAACTTTTATAAAGAATATCTCTTTGGGTTTGAGACTTTAGTCTTTGCAACTTTAAGGATCGTATCTATTCACGAACAGCATGAAACACTCCAAAGAGAAATGAAAACTTGAAATCGCATCTTATGACCCCTTTAATGATTGCCCCCTACTGTCAGCAAAGACAGAGACATTCAGAAACTCACTATTCTGTTGTGCTCTTCATTTTTCTGGCCAGTAGACCTGTTTGTGAAAACTAATGTGAAAAACCAAAGCATGGCTTTGGGCTGTGCACATAGATGACAGCTATGAAGTCAAGATAACTTGTGCAGAATTGTTCTTTAAGCTCCTAATTTCCCACATCTTTTTAAATACAGTCATAATATGGAACATGGGAAATTAAAAATAGACTGTAAGGACCAGAGAGAAAAAAAAATAGCAAGTTTGTAAATAATATTAATTATAATAAAACCAGTAAGTGAAGGGATCAGGTAATTTGCTCAAATAAAATCAAGCCAAAATCTTAAATTATTAACAAAAATTTGCAAAGAAAAAAAAGAACCCTGCAAAATAATGCACTGACAATATTTTTTAAAAAATAAAAACCCAAAAAGAATATTGTTTAAAATTTAGTCATATATTGGGGATTGACCCAACTGAGCTACATGAACAGTGAACGAACAGCAGTACAGTGAAGTGCTTTTGTAGCAGGTAAATATACTCAACCCAAACACATCCTGTACATATGAAATTAATCAGCACAACTTAATCTAACAAAAAATAAGTGAAATGGACCAGTAAAGATATGTGTAAGTCACATTGTAAATGCACTCTTTCTTAACCAAAATGATGCACTAAAAAAGGACGATGAATAACTACAGCATACACTAGCAGTGGCTATTTACACTAAGAAAAAATGTAAATGATATTTACACTGAATGTAAATAGTGGTAGATACTGCTAGAACCAATAACAAATAGCAGCAAATAGCATCTTGTTTACTCTAAGAATAGTGATAAATGCTATTCACACAAACTATGTAAATGTGCTATTTGTACTAAAGGTAAAACAACTGAGTAATTGTGGGCAGAGTTTGGGAAAATAACCTTTACTAACAATGTTGACTATCTGCACTGTAAAAAATACTAAAGAGCTTGTTTCTCTCTCTCTCTTTCTTTTTGTTAAATGATGATACATTTATATTAATATACCATATGTTTCTTTAAATTTGCAGCTTCTCATCAACCAAAACATTATTTTTATTGACCAAAATCAGATGCCATATAAAAAAGTAAAAAAAAAAAAATAAATAAAATACATCAACAAACAACAACAAAAAACTGTAAAAAAGGAACAACAACTCCAGTTATGCGCAAAAAAATGTAAGTGAAATCACTGTGTAGACTAAAGGTTGGTTTACACTGCCTCAACTATCACCAACAGTATTAAGAAATTAATCCAACAAAACCTAATAACCATTGGAATTTGTTGAAACCGTGGGAACTTCAGCCTTTAGAAGCTGAGAGTCCTTCAGTTAGTTAGAATGAAGAAGACCTGTGGAGAGCATTAATCATCTACCAAGATGCCTGCAGACTGGGCGTTAAACTTTACGTGATTGTTGAAAGGAAGTACAGCAGATTGGTTTTAGAGGGGTTCAGACAATGCAAAGAAGAATGCAATACAGTACTGAACTTCAACTTTTGTCACTTAAAATTACAAATTAAGTTATGGAGTTTTTTTTTTTTTTTTTCAAAGAGTAATGCCCATGGTTTAAGATAAACTTAAGACATATGAAAACCAACTAGCGACAAACATCAATGAACAGTATGTGCAATTTGGTTTGTACAAACTTCTTCCACTGAAGACACGAGTAAAAAGGCAATTTGCTTCTAAAGGCTATTGTTACAAGCTCCAGGCTGGTGCTAAAACTCCGAGGTATTTCTTTTCATGGTGCAAATTAAAAAGTTATGGAGCCACATGCGCTTTTAACACTCTGGTGGACAGATGGGGGTAGAAGTCTCAACCCACAATGACCTCTTCAATTGAACAGGGGTCCTTAACATTTGTCAGGATTCTTTGCGTTGTTATAACGTCAGCCCTTCCTCCTCCATATTCAGTTCACTGAAAAGCAGGTCATGACACTGAATGCTGCGCTAACACTGTCCTTTCATGAGTTCAAGTTTGCAAAGTGTGGCATCTGCACCATGTGGCTTTCTGTTATGTGTATGTGATTGCACAGCCTTTCAACTGCGAAGACATAAAAGTGGACCATTGTCTGCCAAAGCAGGTGTGAACGATGAGCACTGAGGTGTGAATACTTTAACCAATAACGTGCTTCCCACTATTATAGCTGCTCAGTCAGACAACATGACTGCTCAGTCATTCTCATTCAAAAATGACTGTTTTGGACATTTCTCGGAGAAGATCGGTCTCATTCAGCATTTGTAATGTTAATGAACAGTAGGCTTGGTTACATAATACACTGAAGAGAAGATCACAGAATATCTTTTTGGGCAACGCGAATATCTTGTAATAATACTTTTTTCTACTATTTGAATCAAAATGTCTTTGTGAGAAAAAAAAGAAAGAAACAAAGATAAACTTCAGGGTCTCTTGTATCTTTAAGAAGATTACTCATATCAAAAATGGTTGACATTCAATTTCAAGCAACATGACAAAACATCCCATCAACCCAAAACACACACCCACCCTCTCAGCACATTATGTAGCAGATGGAACTCATCAACTTTTTCATTCGTGCATGCACAGTCACTTTCTCTGTCCAAGTATTTTTGAGATGCATCATTTGCACCGCTACACTGTTGTCTTGTTATCCATAAAATGTAATCCTTTCTCTAGAAATTCCAAACACCTTTGTTAATTGAGACTTCTGTTTCTCCCAAAACAGAGGTGCTTTGTGTGTGTGATTTTTTTCCGTAGAATGTTCCGTCTTGGGGCAGAGCTGACCTATAAGTCACGGTGTAACTAGAGGCTTCTGTGAGGCCCCTCGCTGCCCACTCTCTGACAGAAGCCTGAACCTGACATCATCATGGAAGCATCAGTTGGATAATGTGGCTCTCATGATACCAAAAATCTAGTTGATGCTATTTATATTTATACTTGGCACTTTTTACATTATACACAACCCTTAAGCAGGGCTTTGATTACAGGAGTTTTAAATGAAATCTGGTTGCAGTACACACATAAGGAGAATCTTTGCAGATTTTCTTTCCTCAAATCTGAAACATGCACACACTACAAGATTTGAAAATCGTGGTGCATCACACACTACAAGATATTATTAAAATTATCATGGCAGAGGGAGCACCTCATGTGATCTCACAAAGCAGATCGTCATTTACGTTTCAGCAACTAAGGTTTACCTATGTTAGTTAGCATGCTTGCAGCTTTCTATAATAACCTGCATGTTCAAAACTGAGGCGATTTCAGTCCAGCACCTCTCTTTGTCCTTACAGTTGTGGTACGTTTTCGCCACATTATACAGTCGTGTTATTGCTTCCACATATATTATATTATTTATATATTATTATTATTATTATTTTTTTTTTTTTTTTTTTTTTTTTTATTTACAACTTCCACAATCTGTTTCTTCCATCTCCACTTTCCAATGGACTCCTTAAGGCAGCTTGTTTTGAGCATTGGTTGCAAGTATCCTAAATATCAAACATGTTTATTATGCTCGGGGAGGCCCCAATTCATGTGCAAGCAGATTGGGAGGTGCAATATTTGCTCTGTAAACAAGTTATGAGAAAATCTGAATTATTTGGTGAACCATCCCTTTTAACTTATTAACATACATTATTGTACACCACACATTATATCTCCTACCATTATCCAACATGATGTGAGTTATTCTTAACTTAAACCAAAGCCACAATCTTAGGAACTTCCCACAATAAGTTCAATTAATTTTACTAAAAGTATTTTCGTTTAGATTTGGACCGCTGTGGCTTACTACTGAAATTTTTAGCATTGGGAATTTTGAAGTTCCTCATTTGTAAGTTGCTTTGAAAAAAAAAATGTCTACTACATGACAAGTAAATTCATTATACATTATATGCTTGATCTCTATCAATTTTACAATGATTTTGCTACTCTTCTAATGAAATGTGAACAGCTAAACTATGAAACATCCTCCCCATTACTGAAAGCCACTTAATCGCACTGGGCTGGGACACTCTGAAGAATACTGGCTATTAGCGGATTATCCCATAATAGATGCTTTTTGTGTGCAATTTGGGCAGGGTTAAGTATGAGCATTAAACGAATGAAGGACATTGCAATATTTGTGTTCTAAATGATAAAAAAATTGTTCCATAATATACAAGATTCAGGTTCAGAAAAAAAAAAAAAAAAAAAAAAAACAAAGATGACTGTCCATTCGTTGTTAGGCATGTTTAGGTTAATATTTTAACTAAACTGGGCAAATCATGCAAATAAATTGTTAAATTGTTGTATAACAAATGTCCTGGTTTTGAAGTGTCCTGTGTGATGTATTCTTTCGAGTCCCTTTTTTACAGGTAACCGTCAATGACGGAAGAGCTGTGCAGGAAGGAAACTTTTAATGGTGATCTTTGAGAAAATGCTTGTTTAACCCACCCCCGAACAGCTCTACTTCCAACCATCTGTTACAATGTCGGGGGAGTTTGAGGCCAGATCTATCTGTTTTTATGGCAACAGATGCCCTTTTACTAAAAGGGGGGTTTCAAGTCCTTAATTTTTTTCACCTTGTAGTTCACAAGTACTTGTCTTACTACACTATCCTCCCTTTACCTTTATTGAAATAGGAGATTCACCACCACCCCCATCCGTCATCTAACACAAGGGTGAAACAGCACAAAGTGCCCAACCCCCATCTAACGGTTTGTACCCCAACCCCCAAATGTCTAAGCACTCACATTGAAAATCCCGGCCAGACGGAAACCATACCATTTGCCTAGCTAACCTTCTTATCTGTTTTAGAGCTTAAAGAGTATGTTGACATTCTTTTTTCTCAAAGGAATAGTTTACTCAAAAATGGAAATTAACTCACCTTCATTCCGAAATCGTATGTTGCTATTTTTCCATGAAACGGGAAAGTTCAGTGCATTACAGTTCTAAAAAAGACAAAACCACACTATATAGCACAACGAAAAAGTCCATAATACTAAAGTACTATATTTAAAGTCTTCTAAAGAAATAACACAAACACACATTTTGGTTGGTTCCTCACACAAATGGTTCTTCAAAATGTATCCATGTGTTCCACTAAAAAAATTAAGAAAAGCCTACAGGCTTTCTTAACTCAATGGTGTTGTTGGTGATTACAACACCATTATAAAAACACAACATAAAAAACCTTATTCATTCAGTGGATTATTTAAATTCATTATCATGATTTTCCTAAATCAGAAAAAAAAATGTCAATTTAGAAAAATTACAGGTGTGAAGTCTGAGGGACCTGTAAAAGTATTTTATGTTACAGTAAAGTAAGCGTAGTAAGTAAGCACAAATTAGGCTTAACGACACAGGTGGTAAACATTACTGGCACCTGATTCGTCTCTGCAGAACTATAAATTAAACTCTAACAAGTGCATGTATGTTTAAGGCATTAGTTAATTACTAGCACTGAATAGCACCGTGACTGCAACTGAAGGTGTTTAGGCTGTTTTTGTTTATTAAACAATAACCAACCTCTGGGAAAACTGCAGTGGAGGTTCACTTTAGGATGCAAGTGATTAAATCCACACATGTTTTGAATATGGAAGTCTGTTTTCTTGTCAAACGCATTGTGGGTAGCAATAAAAATACCATGAAACAAACCACATTAGACGGTTGCATTTATCTGACTGGCAGGCCATCAGATTCTTCTATGATCTGGCACTATAAGATATTTATTTGAAATAGATTTCTAAATTACTTTGGCAAAAGAAAAAAGGTCCCTGTGCCAAAGAATCTTCTGTGAAATTACTGCTGGTCTATAGTTAACAGAACGGATGCACAGCATATAGAATATTATGACAAAGGCACAATAAAAGGCTTGACATTTTGTTTAGGGTTGATTATGGGCCGTCCAACATGATTTCTGTTTTTCCAACAACAAAGCACTCGTAACTCGTGACAAACTTATAATTACAACTTCAGAAGTGGGAAGTAGGAAGTTTCCAATAGCACATGAAGTCATTAACACATTAATCCCTGAGTTTTAATGTATATTTATCACACAACAGTGATTGACAGAATTACTGAATCACAGAAATTGTTCACAAAGAAATCAAATAAGCCTGTCATGAATTCTGTCAAGACTTATCATTGCCACTCTGCTTACTAATGCAAAAACTAGACATGGAAAAAGCATGCTGCAAGCTGCTTGTGGTCAAGCATTTCCACATCTTTTCACTGTTGCTGGCAATAGCGCTCACCCCATTGCATAAACACGCCTAGCCTACCTTGACAAATCAAAGCATGACTAGCTATCCTGCATCCTAAGAGCTGTCCAGAAATGGTTGAATAGAATTAAAAGATTCTTTAAAACATTCATGTCTGTAGCACAAACAAAGAAGGATGTCAAATTTAACACTAAATATAACATTTAGAACAAATTGTGAACCCCTAAAAAGATGAGCAATAGTAATACTGGTGTTTGCCCAATTGAACCACTAATAATACTTATAATTTTATTGATAGTAATGCATCATCCTGGAAGAGATCACATTCCAGAAGATACAAAGTGCTAATTCTCTCTAGATCGCTACCAAACGAGGTGCACCTGGATTGCATTTCAAAAGAATGTGTGTCAGACAAAATGTGATAACAACTCAATGGAAGAATCAAAAGTCAAATTCTTTAGGCCGTGCAAACTTGTGAACATCTCTCACATTGCCTTACAAATGTAAATTGAGTTTGCTCATCTGATTGGTGGTTAATGTTGCCAGAAGCCACAGCTGGTTTATTAAGTTGGATGCACTGACTTTGCATAAAGTTTTATTCGAAGATGACAGGCAACAATTTGTCTGTTAAATCACACCTGGTAGTGTTACTCTGTTAAAAGCATACCCAGAATCCAGAAAGGGAACCCCCCCACCCCCCCCCCCCACACACACACACACACACACACACACACTTAAAGCCTCATCCTGTGCAAAACGCAATGGAGGAAATCTCTTCAATAACAACAACTTCCGAGCACCATCCTCCGCAGGAAAAGGGAAAGCAGTTGGTGACATGTTACATTCAAACAATATTTAGATATTTATTTCCTTCCTTTCTTTTTTCTGAACAGGACTTCACTGACAATGGAATGTACTAAATATATATTTAAAACAATATATATTAACTATATATAAACATACTTTTTAAATCAACTAAGACGTGTTTAAATAGCCCTGAGAATTGAAATTCAGTCCCTTTCCCAATCCAGACTTCTTTGTATGGCTTGACAATAAATTTCTTGCTTGTACGTACACGCATTCAGAAAATAAATAGTGGCATGACCGAGTTGTTGCCCTATAATCATTGTCATCACATGACAAACTGATGAAAAAAAAAAGTGTTGCATTGAAAAGGGGGTGATTTATTGTGTAGTTTGGGTCTTTTCCCTTTTAGTTTATTATCTGGGCCAAAGTGAAGGAAGAAAAAAACTGTAAAAATAAATCCATCATTAAATCTTAGGAGGAAAAAGGAAGAATAACATAAATAGATGCAATGATGTAAAATATGGCAACAGCAAACTGGTCAACCAAACCGGTTCTCACTGACTGATTTTTAAAAGTCGTTGATGTGGGAATTACACAGTCACCTAAATGCAATCCTGAACTACTTTTACACACACCCTTGTAATGAGACTAAAAATTAAATGAGCAATTAAAGGAGTAGTTCACCCAAAAATGAAAATCTCTCATCATTTACTCACCCTCATGTCATCCCAAACATGACGTTCTTCTATGTAACACGTTAACATCTCAATCAGGGGTGCATTTCCCAAAACCATAGTTGCTTACCTGTTAGCAACTTAGTTGGCTGGCAATGGGAAATTGCATTGCAACCAACAAAGTTGCTAACTAGTTACCCCAGAGTAGTTTCTGAATCATCTGAATAGTACTCAACACATTTTCATGGTAATCTTCATTTTACATTTTACTTAGATGCAAACATTACTTAGAAGGAAACATGGCCATTGTTATGTTTTACACTTAAGTTCTACAAACATATTTTTTTTTTCATATTTAACAAAATAAATTACAACAATATTAATAATTCCTATCCTATACTTTACACGTATGTTTTAAATAGGCCTAAACATAATTTTTCGTGCTAAATAAATAATAAAATTAGCATTGATATTATTAAGTAAGGATCAATCTTCTGAATGCAACATCAGTATAAAGTATCAATACTTCAGTACTGATCCATCCATCACTAGAATGTGTGACTTAAGTCATCACTAAGAATGTGTGATACAATTAAGCCCCCATTAACCAGACACTGAAATCAATAATATGGGAAAATACTGCCACTTAAACAACTAAGGCTAATTCCTGTAACATGCTATTGTAAAATTAGATATTTTTATTTTATTGATTTATTTTTTAAATTTCTCCAAAATATGTGATGGGATGAAAATCAGTAGAGCAGGGGGGTTCGGTCCTGGTCCTGGGGATCCACTGCTTTGCACATTTTGCATGTCTCCCTAATTTAACACACCTGATTCAGATCATCAGCTCATTTAGGAGAGAGATCCATGAACTGCACTGTGTGTGTCAGAAAAAGAAAGACATACAAATGTGCAGAGTGGTGGGTCCCCGAGACAAGATTTGAAAACCATTCCAGTAGTGTATGAGCTAAAAATCTGGAAAACGATGATCAGACTATCAGATTTCATCATGCGGGAGGAGCTGTAGCATTTCGGGAGCCAGCCTCTTTGTTCTCCTCAAACTATTTGAGCCCCTGCGTGTGGAGAGGGGCATTCATATGCTGTCTTACTCCGAATGGGTTAATAACGAGCGTGGCTTTCGTCGTCAAAGATAGCTGAGGGATGTGGTGATATTTCGGACAAACTCTTACGAAGGACGGAGCTGAAGGAAATTGTCGAAATCTACTCAACGAGGTATGGTTTTTCCTTCTCTTCATCTGACTGAAATTCGCCAGTGACGAGGCCAACGGATTTTTTGGCGACATCTCGCGCGTACAAAGCAAAATAGACAATTTTCCGCTTCATCGGTTGTTGTGTAATACGTTTATACTCGTATTTTTTCACAAACAGTGCCTTTCGAGTTAAACTGTTGTCTTTAAGTTGTTTTATAAGTGACTGTCGCATTTTTCTTGCGTCAGCCGGAGAACAATAGTAGCTGGATGGGGCTTTTTCGTAAAACTGTGTAGGAATAACAGACCAACCGTTCGGGAAGCTGTCCTGCGAAACTTCGTTCTGTGGTCGATATTAATCGTTATTCTGTTCTTCTGTAAGTGGTGTTATTGAAACACAGCCACTCTTCTGTTTTTTGGGGGGGGATGTTGGATCTTTTTTCCCCACTCAGGTAAAAGCGCGCCACCGTTCCGCGCGTCCACATCGACACGTTGCGCTTGAGTAAGTTAACTTTAGTTAAATATTTGTCGAAGTTTTCTTGGCGGAATAATCAAAAACAATATGCTCCATGTTTAATATTGTTGCTTTTATTTATTTTTTTGAAGAAAAAAAAAATCCACCAATAAGGTCTTGTATCTCTCGTCCCATGAAAATATACTGAAATGTTTTGAATGCATTTGTTTTTTTTTTACCATTTGTTGACAGCTTCAATTAAATTGCGAACAGTAACAACTATCCCTACTTTATTTTTATGCAAATTTGCGTTCTACATAATCACCTTAATTTTCTTAATTATGATCTGATTGAGCTTAAAAAAAAAAAACCGCTTCTTTCCCTAGAGTTAAACTTAAAGGATTAGTTCACTTCCAGAATGAAATTTGTCATAATTTACTAACCCGCCACTTGTTTTAAACCTGTATGAGTTTGTTTCTTCTGTTGAATACCAAAGATATTCTGAAGAATGTTTGTATCTGAGCAGTTGATGAGCACCATTGACTTGCATAGTATTTATTTATTTTCTACCATGGAAGACAATGGTACTCCTCAACTGTTCGGATACCAACATTTTTCATATCTTTTGTGTTCAACAGAAGAAAGAAACTCACTTCGCTGTTTTAAGTGCTACTCTAAATACCCTCAATGTTAAAGATTCAATAACGAAGCATGAGTCTTGTTTATTTAAATTGATGTACATGTCGAACAGATTATTGACAGATCTCTTGTATGGTCATTGGTCTATAATAACTTTTCCGCCAACCTTAGGATTGGCAGTTTTTAGAGTTGTGTCACTTAAAGCACAGTTTTAAACGCTGAAATTGTCCACAAACCTGCCAAAATGTTTCATAAGCTCATGTTCTGTGAATTTCATTTGGTATAGAGTAAGTGACCGTGTTTCGTTTTGAAATATTTAAAAAAGACGAACGTCATAGAAGTTTTACAACAAACACACGTGACTGTCATTATTTACCAGTTCCAAGACGAGTCACCTTTATTTGTATAGTGCTTTATACAATGCTGGTTGTCAAAGCAGCTTTAAAGTGTTAAACAGGAAAATGGTTCGTCAATGCAAGAAGACAATAAGAGTCATTTTTTTTTTTTCCAGCTAAAGTCAGTTCATCGATTCAGCGCCAAATAAGCCTGATTCTGCATCAAACTGCTCTTAAATTTCTTAGAAACTGATATGTTGTTTTGAGGTAAGCGCCAGTCTACTGTCTTTTCCCCAGAGCTGAAGGAATCTGGATTGAAACGATAACTACTTTCTCAGATGTCTCCACAAAGCCTCTCTGTTCTCTCTTAAAGTTGATGTCTGATGGGCTAATGGTTCCTCTGTGTGGTGTTGCTTGACTTAGGAGGCCACGGTTAGGTTTCCGGTATTGCTGAGGGTCTCCCAGTCTTTTAACATCTTGAAGGGATAGGTCATCCAAAAGTGAAAATTCTTACTCTCAAGTTGTTTGTTTCTTCTGGATACAAAGATATTTTGAAGAATGTTGTTAACCAAACAGTTGCTGGTAGCCGTTGATTTCCATAGAATCAATGGCTTTTGTTTTAAAAAAAAGTGTAATTTTATCTAATTTTGTTTCCCACCCTCTATACCTTTAAATTTCACATGCAAATCTATTCAAGTCCAATTCTGATGGTCTAAGTTTTAGGCTTTCCATCCTGATATGCCTTTATCTGCACTATACGATATATGCGTGTGTGTGATTTATTGATGTCATTCGTGGACCAAAAAGTGTGTGCACCCTTTGGTAAGATCACACCTTTCTAAGAAGCTAGGTGTGTTGTAAGTGTAGAGGCAGTTTGGGGCCCTGCTATGTAATCTGAGGGCCAACTGGGCACCAGCTGTGGAATGTTGCAAACAACGACCACACAATTGTTCTATTGCGTGCAATCGGATATGGCCTCTTTATACAGTGTACAAATTACAGTGATTTGAAGCCTTTAAGTGGTACTCATAGCCTGTGTTCTCTACCACAACTGTGTGTCCCTCACTTCATGCAACTGTCTTTAATAAACACTTGGACAGAAGTTGTGGCCATCGGCAGCACGTCACCACCAGTTCACATTGATTTTATTTGGATTTAGGGTTGGATTATGCTAGTCAAGGTTCCCATGGTCATGGGAGAACAGATTAATCAAGTAATTTAGACAAATATATATTTTTCTGCTAGTTGTTGTTTCAGACGTGATGAATATTTGAGCAGGTCACGGTCTCTTCTTTTTTTTTTTTTTTTTTTTTTTTTTTTTTCTTCATTCAGTGTATCTTGTCTTATTGTAGACGTTTGTTATACTTCAGTACAGTGTATATATTAATAGTATCTATTAAATCCGTAATATAATTCTCTAGCTCTTATTTTTGAAAATACACATCCAGTAATCAAGAACAAAGTCACATAAAATCAGTGGTCGATAATAAAGGGAACCCTAGAGATTCTTTACTGATGTTTTGATAAATTCACACTGAACTTTGTGGAAAAATCAAGTCACAGTCATGCCTGAAGCGCCTTTTGTTTACTTGATGGAGCCAGTGAGGATTGCAGAGTTTGATTAGACCGGTGGATGACCCCATCCTCTCTCTACTCTTAAAGTAGCTGGACTCCAGTGACCAAACCGTTTTCAATTGGTTGCCTGTTTTGAATTTACTTTGTTAGAGCTGCCAATTCCACAGTGACTTTTTGGGCCTTTGGTTGGGCCTTTCTGTCTCAGGTCTACATAAACACACGTTCTATTTGCTTAACACAAGTAGCTGAATGTTTTAAGTAGGTGTTACACACTAGAGGTCAGATAACACTATGGTGACAAATGTCTGATGCAAATGATTTTTTTTTCTTCCTTTCAGTCCCCTCCCTCTTCTGTAAATCCCTGTCTTATCAGAACACAAGTTAGAATTTATTTATTTTTTTCAATGAAAGGCTGTATGCAGAATGAGGTGATCTGAAGTAAATGTGTATTTTGAATTTATTTAATCTCAAATGTTTCTTCCCGTAAGGTTAAAAGAACACTCTTTCAGCCATTTAATTAAACGGTTAAAACGGTTCTTATTACAATCAAGTTTAGCAAATAAGTTGGAAGGTTTTTTTTTTTTTCAGCCTTTTCCTTGGCTGACTTCATGTTTCTGTGAAAGAGCTTGATAGAAGTGACCTTTTAGCTCCATCTAGTGGAATCTTCTGGTTAATAAAGCCTCTTATTTAAAGGCTCCTAGAAACCTAATTGTCCTGATACAGGAAATCACCTCATACTCGTACATAATTTGGAGCTCTTAATATTAAATCAGCATCTCATCTCCTCAGTAGTCATACAGCTTTTGTCAGTCATGTAGGAAGGTAGGCCATATTCTTGCCATATTTATCATTGAACGTAATGTACTTTTTTTTTTAATTCTATTTTTGATGCTGTTTTCAATTTCTAACAGTTAATGTCTTGTTCTTGTGCAGGACTGAGACGGCGGTTCTTCTCGAAGCACCATGAGCTGGAGCTTTCTTACGCGGCTGTTGGATGAAATCTCCAACCACTCCACCTTTGTGGGCAAGATCTGGCTCACGTTATTCATCATCTTCCGCATTGTGTTGACTGTTGTGGGGGGAGAATCGATATACTACGATGAACAGAGTAAATTTGTGTGTAACACCCAGCAACCTGGATGCGAGAATGTCTGCTATGATGCGTTTGCACCACTCTCTCATGTAAGGTTTTGGGTTTTTCAGATCATTTTGATCACGACCCCCACAATTATGTACCTGGGCTTTGCCATGCACAAGATCGCTCGCATGAATGATGATGAGTACAAGCCAACGAACAGGAAACGCATGCCCATGATCAACCGTGGTGCCAACCGTGATTATGAGGAGGCTGAGGACAACGGTGAGGAAGACCCCATGATGACTGAAGAGATCCTGCCAGAGAAAGAGAAAGCGCCTGAGAAGCCCGCCCCTAAACACGATGGGAGGCGGAGGATAAAGCGTGACGGGCTCATGAAGATGTACATCCTGCAGCTTCTGTCTCGTGTTGTTTTCGAGATAGGTTTTCTCTTTGGCCAGTATATTCTGTATGGCTTTGAGGTCGCCCCCTCATACGTGTGCACTCGCAGCCCCTGCCCACACACAGTGGACTGCTTTGTGTCACGTCCCACAGAGAAAACAATCTTTCTGCTGATCATGTATGCCGTGAGCTGTCTCTGCTTGTCTCTCACAGTGCTGGAGATTCTTCATTTGGGCCTCAGTGGAATCCGTGATGCTTTTCGGCGACGTGCGCGTGGCCACAGCGTTGCACGTCCCCGTGGGGCCATATGCAGACAGGTGCCCACCGCCCCGCCTGGGTACCACACTGCCCTGAAAAAAGACAAACTGTCCATGGGATTGAAACCGGAGTATAACTTGGACTCGGGTCGGCAGTCTTTTGGTGATGAGTCATCTTCGCGAGATTTTGACCGTCTGCGTAAACACCTAAAACTGGCCCAGCAGCATCTGGATATGGCCTATCAGCATGGGGAGAGCAGTCCTTCACGCAGCAGCAGCCCAGAGTCCAATGGCACCGCTGTTGAGCAGAACAGGCTCAACTTTGCTCAGGAGAAGCAGGGAAGCACATGTGAAAAAGGTAAGGCAGAGAAATGATGCATTTAGCTTACTGATGTAGTGTTAATTTTTATTATTAGTTGAGACATAAGGAAACAGTTTACATGTACATATACAGTTGTGGCCAAAAATATTGGCCCCCTTGGTAAATATGATCAAAAAGGCTGTGAAAATTCATCTGCGTTAATCCTTTTGGTCTTTTTAAAAAAAAAAAAAAAAAATTCACAAAAATGTATAATTTCATTGGATAAGAATTTAAAACTGAGGGGAAATATCATTATGAAATGAATGTTTTTCTCAAATACTCGTTGGTCACAATTATTGGCACCCCTATCAATTCTTATGAGTAAAATATCTCTGAAGCATATTCCCATTCATATCCACAATTTTGAGCACTCCAGCATGATTATGAACATGAAATCATCCAGCTCTGGCTTCCTGTTTCACAGAATTATAAAGAGGAGGGAAAACAAAGCCCAAATGCCCTTAATCATCCATCACAATGAGAAAAACCAAAGAATATATTTCTGATGTGCAGCAAAAGATAATTGAGCTTCACAAATTGGTGAAGTGGCTTTAAGAAAAGAGCTAGAGCAGTGAAAATTCCCATTTCCACCATAAGGGCAATAATAAAGAATTTCCAACCAACAGAAAATGTTACAAAACTGCCTGGAAGAGGATGTGTGTCTATATCGTCCTAATGTGTGGTGAGAAGGAGAGTTTGAGTAGCTAAATACTCTCCAAGGGTCACAGCTGGAGAATTGCAGAAAATAGTTGAGTCTCTGGTTCAGAAAACCTTTAAAAAAAAAATTAAAAAAAAAAATTGTCAAACAGAACCTGCATCAACACATGTTGTTTGGGAGGGTTACAAGAGAAATTCTCCTAGCTCATTCAAAAACAAACTAAAGCATATTCAGTTATCAGCCATGACTGGAACTTTAAATGGGAATGGCTTCTATGGTCAGATGAAACTAAAAAATGAGCTTTTTAGCAGCAAACACTCAAGATGGGTTTGGTGAACACAGAGAGAAAAAAGTACCCCATACGTACAATGAAATATACTGCTGTATTTTTGATGCCGTGGGCCTATATTTCTGCTGGCGGTCCTGTACATCTTGTTAAGATACATGGCATCATGGATTCTATCAAATACCAACAGATAAAAAAAAATCAGTAAGTGACTGACTCTGTTAGAAATCTTATAATGGGCCATGTTTGGATCTTCCAACCGTACAATAACCCAAACACAAACCTCAAAAACAACACAGAAATGGGTCACGGAGCACAAAACCAAGCTTCTGCTATAGCCATTCCAGTCGTCTGACCTGAACCCTACGGAACATGAGAGGAGTGAGCTGAAGAGGAGAAGCACCAACATGGAGCTGGGAATCTGAAGGGTCTGGAGAGATTCTGGATGAAGGAATGATCTCTGATCTCTTGTCTGGTGTTCGCTAACCTCATCAGGCATTATAGGAGAAAATTTAGAGCTGTTAAACTGGTAAATGGAGCTTTCAAAAAGTATTGAATAAAAGGGGGCCATTAATTGTGGCCAATGTGTATTAGAGAAAAACATTTATTTCATAATGACATTCCCCCCCCCCCCATTTTAAATTCTTATCCAATGAAAGGATACTTTTTTTTTTTTTTTTGTATAAATAAAAGACCAAAAGGATTGACAATGCAGATGAATTTGCGCAGCCTTTTTTGATCATATTTACCAAGGGGGCCAATATTTTTGGCCACGACTGTATATAAAAGAGAGAGACTATATAGAGACCTATTTTATACACGTAGAGACTAATGGTGTTGCTTTCTAGGAATAAATATGTGTACTTATTTTTTTTTTTTTTTTTATAAATCTTTCATCTTTTCTCTCATAGGGATCCGTGCTTGATTGAGACTAATAGACTATCATCTGCTTTCCTGTGCAACAAAGCGGCCCCACCTGTGGTTGACATTGCTCATCTTGAAAAGCGGAAAGTGTCTGTATGAGTGTATTTTATGTTTGGCTGCTGAACATTGTGTGGAGCATGTGTGTCCTTACGCACACTGGTGAATCCGTGAGAATGTGCCGTGCAGTATTATGGCAAATGAAAGCCAAGTTAAAATCTCTGAAAGCAGCATCTCACCAGCCAGTTATACTTGACATCAGCCAGTCTGCCTGATACTCCAAAGTGCCCAAAAGCTAGTTAGGAAGATGGACATTATACTCCTCAGTCACTAGGCGACTGTGCAATGTCTCTTTTTCTTGTCATCTCTCTACTGTGTTTTTTTCTTTTTTTTTTTTTTCTTTCTTTGTTTGTTTTTGTTTTGTATAGGGAAAAAAAAAATGTAGTTCTTCCATTTGTTTACCACACTTCTTATGAAGTGCCAAGGGTTGCATCTCAAAAATGCCTTAAACTGGAGTTTACATATCTTTACCATTCCAAATTGAGATGGACGAGCCAGTGTAAAACCACATCAGATATGTAGTTTAGTGTATTTAGAACAATTCTGTGTCATGAGTAGTGGACCAATTAGTGTATGTTTGTAATGAGCAAAATGGAAACCTGGAAAATGCTTGAATACTTGTGAATCAATTATTGATCTACAAAGATGCTTTTGATATTTTATTTGCATATTGTGTGCTTTACCTGTATATGAGAAGTATTTTGGTTACTAGTCCTCTTATTTTGAGGCTTCTCTGTAGGCAACAGTTTCAGTCTTATTTGTTTGCTCTTTATTTACTTGTTGTTTTCTGAGGCTTTAAACAAGTTTGGTTCTGTTTGGCTTTTTTCTTTTGACCGGCTGTTAGAGAGTTAAACTCAGCTTTCAGAGAATGTCTTCACACAATTGAAAACATTAATAAAAACATTTCATTTGTTTTCATTTTCCTCCTTTTTCTAAATACAGTTTCTGTTGAGGTTGTTGTATCATTTTGCCTCCTTTGCAAATGCAGATCTAAAAAGTTGATCCAAATGCAGTTTACAATGAATAGCAATAAGGTCTCAGAATTGAAAGCCATAGAGCCTAATGTTTTATGCATGGTACCAATGAAATCTGTTGTCTCAACTTTTTAAATTCAATGTCTGTTAACAGCCAGGTTTTCCATCTTTTGATACTATTTCCAGCATCATCTCAATTTTTTTTATATTTTCTAATGTTTTTTTGTAAGGTTTTGTAAAGTATTTTGTATCTCAAATAAACCTTTGTTCTAAAAATTGCAGTCATGCCTCATTCATTTTTCTGAACCAAAATTGTTAACTGGCCGGTTACATAAACTGCTTAGACTGGTGTTAAAAGTTAGTCATCTTGCTTTCTTTACACTAACGTTACAGTTAAGAGTGCTAGATTACAGCAAATATTTAAATATGCAGTTTATGGTATTTCTTGTGACTTTCTACTATCAACTTTTTAACTTTCTCCTCAACTGTCATCTCCAAGTGTGCATACTCTTGTGATGCCTAAATTCCCCTGGGTATCACTGCAATGATTTGATATAAAAAAAAAAAAAAAAAATTGGGGACTATAAATGGCATACCCAGCCCTAACAAGAAAAAAAAAGTATATACTATATATATTTAGACACACACACACTATATACAGTACCAGTCAAAATTTTTTGAACAGTAAAATTTTTCATGTTTTTTTTTTAAGAATTCTTTTCTGCTCACCAAGCCTGCATTTGATCCAAAATACAGCAAAAGCAGTAATATTGTGAAATATTTTTTGCTGTTTAAAATAACTGTTTCTATTTGATTATATATTTTACAATTGAATTTATTCCTGTGATTTCAAAGCTGATTTTTTTTTAGCATCATTACTCCAGTTTTCAGTGTCACATGATCCTTCAGAAATCATTCTAATATTCTGATTTGCTGCTCAAAAACGTTTATGATGTTGAAAACAGCGGAGTAGAATTTTTCAGGTATACTTAGATGAATAGAAAGCTCAGAAGAACAGCATTTATCTGAAATAGAAATCTATTTGAAACTTTATAAATATTTTTATCATCATCCTTGCTAAATAAAAGTATTAATTTCTATAATGTCCCAACCAAAAAAAATGATACTGACTCCAAGTTTTGAATAAAAGTGTATAATGTTACAAAACATGTTGCTTTTTATTTTAGATAAATGCTGATCTTTGGATCTTTCTATACATCAAAGAAAAAAAAACTTAACTGTTTTCATTAAACTGTTTATATTAATAATAATAATTCAGCTGTTTAATTCAACTGTTTATATTAATAATAATAAAAATAATAAATGTTTTTTGAGCAGCAAATCAGAATGATTTCTGAAGATTTGTTTGACACTGAGGACTGTAGTAATGATGCTAAAAATCAGCTTTGTTCTTGTTTATTTATATAGCACCATTTAAAACATTGACATATAAAACACCACAACTAATTTTTGTATGCTACCAACATTAGGTGTACTTTCAGCAGTTTCTTAAAGATTGACATTGATTTGGCAAACCTGATCGGCAGAAGCAACTCATTCCAAAGTCTCGGCCCTATCACAGCAAAGGCTTGATCGCCTTTATATAGGCGATTTGTTCTGAGTGGCTCGTTCCCAGGTGATTTTGAATGGTCCGTCTCCAGTGAGAGTTTCAAAGTGGAGGGTGGATGGGCTGAACACGGGAAGGGCGAGACCGTATGGGACCGATTTAGCCGTGAGGATCGTGTCTTTGAAAACCAGACCACTGATTTGGCCTGTGATCATTATCACAAGGTGGACTACAATGTGTACCTGCTTAGGGGCATGAAGGCACCTAATTATCAGTTCTGTTTCCTGGGCTCGCATTTTCCCCACTGGACGCAAAGAAAGTTTGCTTGAAAAGGGTGTTGCTTATTATGACAAGATGATTGATACGCTCCTACATCACTGGGACCTTCCCCAAGCTCTGCATGACTTAGGCGTCTGGGAAAACGACTCTACTGTGGAAGCTTTCAAAGAATTTTCTGACTTCTGCTTCTCTCATTATGGAGACAGAATCAAAACATGGATCACCTTCAGCAACCCGTGAGTAGTGAGCAACTTGGGGTACGGAACAGGGGAACATCCCCCAAGTGTGAAAGACCCAATAATCTCATCTTACAAGGTGTGTCTGACAATCAGAGAAAGCACCATATAGTTTTATCATTTTAGAAACTGAAAATTATTTTGTTTGTTTTTACAGATGATACATAATATTCTAAAATCTTATGCTGAAGCCTGGCATATTTATAATGATAATTAAAGAAAACTGCATGGTGGAAAAGTGGGCATTGCTCTTTACTCTGACTGGGCAGAGCCAAGGAATCCCTCAAGTGATCAGGATGTAGCAGCAGCTGAGCGTTATCTGAACTTCATGCTGGGCTGGTTTGCTCATCCCATATTTGTAGATGGAGACTACCCAGCCATGCTAAAGGAACAAACTGAGAAAAAGAAAGATTTATGTGGTAAAGAGCTGGCAAGACTCCCTGTCTTCACTGAGGCCGAGAAACAAAGAATCCAAGGCACAGCTGATTTCTTTGGACTTAACCATCACACTTCCCGACTGATTACTGAGAGCTTGAATAGCTGTGATGCTGGACCGAATAACGTTGGGGACTTCCAGACTCATACTGACCCCACATGGCTCCCCACAGCTTCTGACCGGATCCAGTCTGTTCTGTGGGGTCTTTGACGATTACTGAACTACATCTCTTTAGAGTACACATCCATCACAAAGGTGCCCATCTACATCACAGGAAATGGAATGCCAACTGAAAACAATGGCGATGTGTTCAGTGACACTGAACGTGTCGATTATCTCAAAGCTTACATTAATGAGGCAATGAAAAGTAAGCAAAGAAAACTTATTCTTAAGAAAAGTGGTCAATGTTTAAAACTAAGACTATATTAGTATTTTTAGTGATAGCGGGTCAGTCTGTGTGAAATCGGAGAATTAGTGACTTAAACCTGTAATCTGTAATATATTTTAAATTTGTAGTATTCATTATATAGTATTCATTCTTTCCAGGCCAAAAACACCTTATCTAGGAAGACATAGAGTATGTAATCTTAAAAATCTGTGATTGTCGGCCATATTTTCATATCATGATATGAGGACTAGAAATAATGAATGGTTCAGGGGGCTGAAAATATGAAAATGTTGGAATCCGCAATTATTTTACTGATTTTAGTTTTAGGTCACCAACAACAAAGCAGCAAGCTATGAACAATAGCCTTACAAGATTTGAGACAGACTGACATAAACACAATCTCCTACCAATGTAACAAAATATTTGCCAAAGCTTAATATCAGACTATATAGTAAAACATTGCTATCTATAGTTCACTAACTTTCTGTCCAAACAGCTGTGCATTTGGATGAAATTGACATCCAGAGGTTTACAGTCCAGTCTCTAATGGATGGATTTGAGGGTCCTCAAGGCTACAATCAACTTTTGGATTGTACTTTGAAGATTCTGACAGGCCGAGAACCCCCAAAGCATCAGCATATTACTACTCAAAGGTAATTGAGAGAAATGAGAGATTGAGAGCTTCCCGGTTGCCTTTTTTTACTGACGAAGACAAAGCCTTTATCCAAGGAACAGCTGATGTATTCTGCATTAACACATACACTACCAAAGTCGTGCATCATATGACCAACAGACTAAATATTGAGTCTTATCAAACAGATCAGGACGTTGAAAAGGACAATGCAGATGGCTCTGAGAATATAGCTGTCAATGAGCAGAAGGCTGTTGCTCGGGGACTCTGAGATTTATATTACAGAAAATGGTGTAGCTACTGGCACTGCCATAACAGTTATTCTGAGATGGTCCTTACTGCAGAACACAAGATCCAGGGGGCGTGGTTGAATCTAGATCTCCACCCACCTTACATATACCTAAGCCTACCCATCTCCAACCCCTCATCCATAAACCCACCCTTCTCCACCCCTAAACCTACCCATCTCCACCCCCTAGATGTGGATCCAACCACGCCCCCTGGATCTTGTGTTCTGCAGTGAGGGGCTACTGGTTATTCTTCCTGAAGACCTATGTTGATGAGGCTCTTAAAGGTATGCTAACAATGGTTCTCATTCACTAACTGCACATATTTGTGCATAGAATCCAAATAAAAATTAGTTTTTAATGCTATTACAGAGTCTACATTTAAGACATATTTTAACTGTTATTAATAGTAAATGCAGCCCAATGTTTGTAATAGTGTCATGCGGCAATTGTTGAACTTGACACACATTTACATGCATTCTCTTTTAGCACACAATCTTGATGGGGTTCGTGTTAAGGGTTACATTACTACCTCTTTAATGGACTTCTTTAAATGGCTGAAAGGCTAAACTGTTGGCTAAGGACTACACTATGTAAACTTTAAAGATTCAAGTCGGCCGAGAACTCCAAAGCGCTCCGCTCACCTCTACTTTGATATAATGAGAAATAATGGCTTTCCACTGCCAGCAGAGGAAGAAATGTTATATGGACATTTCCAGAAGGGATTTATATGGAGCACGGCAACCGCTGCCTATCAGGTACAATCCATTTTAACAAATACACTTTATTTTGATAGTCTAGCTTAGACATTCTGCTGACTATAAGTAACTTTACAACATGTCACCTACCAGTTATTAAAGTATTAGTAGACTGTCTGCTCAATATTTGCTAATGCTTTATTTTGATGGTTCCCCAACAGACGTCTACTGACTATAAGTAAATTTGCAAGTACATGCCAACTTATTCTACTAACCCTAATCAGAAACTATCAGTCTATTAATACTCTGAGAGTTAGTTTACATGTAGATGCAAATGAATAAGAGTTTAAATGTAGTTGCAAAGGTACTTATAGTTAGTAGAATATCTAAAGAGGACTATCGAAATAAAGTGTATCATTTTCTACTTATCGTATTTGTTAATTTGAGTAACTTCAAATTGACATTTTTTCATGTTATGCTCTAACACTACAGATAGAGGGCGCCTGGAGAGCAGATGGAAAAGTTCTTAGCATTTGGGACAAATTTGCTCATACTGCTATAAAGATATCGCAGGATGAAAATGGTGACATTGCCTGTGACAGCTACAACAAGATCGCTGAGGATATCAATAATCTTAAAACACTGAGGGTCAACCACTATCGGTTTTTTATTTCATGGCCCAGAATTATGCCAGATGGAACAAACAGGAAAATTAATGAAGCTGGACTCAACTACTATCATAGGCTAGTGGATGCTCTTTTGGCAGCCAATATCAAGCCACAGGTAAAATATTTGTAATAAAACTGAATGAGACTATGCTGATGTTGTATTTAACAGTCTGGGAGACAAAGTAAAGTTCTGGATAACTATAAATGAACCCTGCAATGTTGCAATGGTAGGATATGGCTATGGAAATGCAGCATTAGGTATAATTCACACTGAAAATGATCCTTTTCCTTTTTGTAAATATGATTTAGCTTATAGATTTCTTTTCTAACAGTTAATAATGTAACTTAAGGTTCTTGATGTTCTATTTCTGTCCAAGTATAAGTTTCAGACCAGGCACTACGCCATCTATTGTGGCACACAACCTCATCAGGGCTCATGCTGAAGCCTGGCATGTGTATAATGATAAGCAATGCCAAACATGATGGCATTATTGGCATCACTATAAACTCTGACCGGGCTGAACCAAGAAACCCATACAAACAGGAAGACATTGATGCTGCCGTGCGTGTAGTTCAGGTGCAGTTTCGTAGTTTAAATATTGCTGCATCCATGACAGTGTTTTATAGTAAAAATAAAAATAAAAAATAAAAAAAATAAACCTTTTATTATTTGAAATACATTAAATGTTAAGAGAAATAAAATGGAAAATATCAACTTTATTTTATTTCAGTTTTTTGCCAAGGCAATTTTTTAAATTTAAACTACAAGTGAAACAAATATGATTAAAAAATAGAAACAAATGACTAAAACATGCAACAAAAAAAGTAAAACTTTAGCTAAAATTTTCATTAAATAAAAACAAATTCAAAATATGAATAACTTCTAAGATAGTATAGTAATGATAATAAAATCACAATAACCATGTACATGCATAAATAATGCTGCACTGCTCATTTTCATCTCTCGAAACAGTTCCAGATTGGTTGGTTTGCTCATCCTGTGTTCAGTGGAGATTACAGAGATTTAATGAAGGACATCATTTGAGAGAGAAGTTTAGCGGCTGGCCGACCGCAATCGAGGTAATTTTTGTTAGGAATTCAAAGCTTTGTATTCAAAATAAATTCAAAATTATGAATGCTTTTAAATTAGCATTTTACTTCTAACAGGCTTCTAGAATTTACCCCTGCAGAAGTATAGTGAGAATTAAGGGTATGATTATTTTGGATTTAACCACTACTCTACTGTCTTAGCTTATAACATGGACTACAAGAACCTCAAGCATTACGATGCAGATAGGTAGAATTTTAGTTTTAATCAGCATAGTCACACGTTTTCAGGCTCAGTTTGATTAAAGCATGCATCTATATTATGCTGTCATCTATTCCAGGGGTGCAAGAACAGCTGCGGATCATTCATGGCTGGATTCTGGATCCTCCTGGTTGAAAGGAACTCCTCTGGGATTTAGAAAAATTCAGAATTTCATTGAGATGTCATTTTTACATACAGTCGTGGCCAAAAGTTTTGAGAATTACATAAATATTAGTTTTCAAAAAGTTTGCTGCTAAACTGCTTTTAGATCTTTGTTTCAGTTGTTTCTGTGATGTACTGAAATATAATTACAAGCACTTCATACGTTTCAAAGGCTTTTATCGACAATTACATGACATTTATGCAAAGAGTCAGTATTTGCAGTGTTGGCCCTTCTTTTTCAGGACCTCTGCAATTCGACTGGGCATGCTCTCAATCGACTTCTGGGCCAAATCCTGACTGATAGCAACCCATTCTTTCATAATAACTTCTTGGAGTTTGTCAGAATTAGTGGGTTTTTGTTTGTCCACCCGCCTCTTGAGGATTGACCACAAGTTCTCAATGGGATTAAGATCTGGGGAGCTTCCAGGCCATGGACCCAACATTCTGGTCCCCGAGCCACTTAGTTATCACTTTTGCCATATGGCACGGTGCTCCATCGTGCTGGAAAATGCATTGTTCTTCACCAAACTGTTGTTGGGTTGTTGGAAGAAGTTGCTGTTGGAGGGTGTTTTGGTACCATTCTTTATTCATGGCTGTGTTTTTGAGCAGAATTGTGAGTGAGCCCACTCCCTTGGATGAGAAGCAACCCCACACATGAATGGTGTCAGGATGCTTTACTGTTGGCATGACACAGGACTGATGGTAGCGCTCACCTTTTCTTCTCCGGACAAGCCTTTTTCCAGATGCCCCAAACAATCGGAAAGGGGCTTCATCGGAGAATATGACTTTGCCCCAGTCCTCAGCAGTCCATTCACTATACTTTCTGCAGAAGATCAATCTGTCCCTGATGTTTTTTTGGAGAGAAGTGGCTTCTTTGCTGCCCTTCTTGACACCAGGCCATCTTCCAAAAGTCTTCGCCTCACTGTGCGTGCAGATGCGCTCACACCTGCCTGCTGCCATTCCTGAGCAAGCTCTGCACTGGTGGCACTCCGATCCCGCAGCTGATCGTCTTTAGGAGACGATCCTGGCGCTTGCTGGACTTTCTTGGACGCCCTGAAGCCTTCTTTACAATAATTGAACCTCTTTCCTTGAAGTTCTTGATGAACCTATAAATTGTTGATTTAGGTGCAATCTTAGTAGCCACAATATCCTTGCCTGTGAAGCCATTTTTATGCAACGGCAATGATGGCTGCACGCGTTTCTTTGCAGGTCACCATGGTTAACAATGGAAGAACAATGATTTCAAGCATCACCCTCCTTTTAAACATGTCAAGTCTGCCATTCTAACCCAATCAGCCTGACATAATGATCTCCAGCCTTGTGCTCGTCAACATTCTCACCTGAGTTAACAAGATGATTACTGAAATGATCTCAGCAGGTCCTTTAATGACAGCAATGAAATGCAGTGGAAAGGTTTTTTTGGGATTAAGTTAATTTTCATGGCAAAGAAGGACTATGCAATTCATCTGATCACTCTTCATAACATTCTGGAGTATATGCAAATTGCTATTATAAAAACTTAAGCAGCAACTTTTCCAATTTCCAATATTTACGTAATTCTCAAAACTTTTGGCAACGACTGTACATTCTAAATCATAAACATCTTAAATACATTTTCTTAAACGTCTATTTGACATCTGATAGGAAACGTCCTGTATTGCAGATGAGCAAACACTCTAAAAAATATTTTTTGCAGATGTAAATGCAGACATCTAATACACGTCTCTGTGATGTACGTGTGCTTTCGGGGAGTGACTATGGAGATACTATGGAGACTATGATGATATATCCATAAAAGTTTTAGACAACTTTTATTCCATAATTACAAATGGAAGTCAAAGGAGGAGGGTACAGAAGGGAATAAGCTGGTATAATTATGCATTATACATTTTTAGTATATCAAACTGTCCCTACAGCAACCTTTGATAGGCCTGTGGATGAATACCTGATAACTAGTAGGGACGCCAGTGTATTTTGCCCTGTTAATAATAATAATATTAATAATAATAATAATAATAATAATAATTTGCTTGTAGATCATCACAATTTTCCAGGTGTCATTTGGACACAAACTTTTTTTTTTTGCATTTAAATTTGAATTTATTAATAAATCAATAGAATCTTCTTCAGATCCCACTCAACTAGATCATGAATCTTAATGAATGCATTTCGTTTTTGCATGAAATTATAATGTAGGCATTATCATCGATCTATGATTTTGTATAAAAACCAAGGCAGGTAATCATCTAACATCAAGATGTGTGACTAAAAAACCTTTGCTCTCACAAATAAGCATCAGGCTAAACAGAAAGCACAGGCTGACAGAACAAGGACGGTTTTGAGTTTGATGAACCTGGTCTCTAGGTTGCTGCTATATATTGTCCACTAGATGGCGATGTCTCACTTTAGTTTACACAAACCTTGTCCAAGTCAATTATTTAAGAATTACTTTAGAAGAAAAATGATTCACTAACATACATTTTTATTATTAAGCAATGTATTACATAATTTCATTACTGCTGATATATACTGATATATGCTCTTGAAGCAATTACAAATAATTACCTTCCTTAGGGTTTTTCTTAATAGCTAAACAGAAATAGTAATAGAAAACTCACAGTCTGGATTTATTTTTAATACTTCTGCTGACATATTCTTTTTTATGTAGACTTTAATGTAGAATGTGAGCCAGTGTCTGTTGGCAACTTGGCACAATATGAAATTACCCTTCTGAACACTATATTGCATTTTGGATGTTATGTAAAAGTCATGCTGTCTGTTTTTTTGCCATGTTTTACACATGGTTTGTTCATTTGTGTACTTAATTTCTTGTATTTACTATAACATTTATCTTTACATATATAATATGTGTGTTCAGGCTGATTTGCAGCAACATGAGTGATAGAATGTTGTTGATGTTTGATGACTCAAATGAGTAGCAACATGATGTGACAAAGAAATCCAACGTGTGATACAGGTGGAAAACCTATTAACTATTATACTAGAAACCAACAGCACAGAGACTCACCGAACTTGCAGCCATTTAACTGCTGTCAGTGCAAACAGGCCTTTAGATGTGACAAATCACTACTGTGACAAGAGAGGGCTTCCAAAGAGCCTCATGGCCTTGCAGGACCCTACTCTGTCCTTGCTTTTATTCGTCTTGTAATGAATGCCTTGTTGAATATATTTTGAAGAGTGCTTTTAACCTTCTGCCCAGGAGGTCATGATTGGTCTCCAGAGCAACTTCTTTAGAAAGGAATGATCACATCAATTAACCACAGGTGGATGATTTGCTCCTAATCAACACCATAAACACACATGCCAATAGTGCATTCCACTTTAGATTAACAGGCACAAAATAGAAATGGACCAAGTAATTTATAGTTATATATTTGATTGAGCCTGTTGCTTATTTGCATATTAAAAATAATGGTTCACCACAAAATGAAAATGAAAATTTACTCACCCTTAGACCATCCTAGATGTAATTGAGTTTGTTTGTTCATTGGAACAGAATTGTAGAAATGTAGCATTACATCACTTGCTCACCAATGGATCCTCTGCAGTGAATGGGTGCCATCAGAATAAGAGTCCAAACAGCTGATTAAAACATCACAATAATCCACACCACTCTAGTCCATCAAATAACATATTCTGAAATGAAAAGCTGCACATTTGTTATTAAACAAATCCATGAAGATGTTTTTAATTTCAGATCATTGTTTTGGCTAAAACAAGAGTCTCTGAAAATGTTGTCTTGTCTGAATCCGGAGAGAAATATGCATAGTTCAAGAACCGTCTTTAGGTAAAAACAGTTCTGAACAAATATGTAGATGAATTTTGATCTTGAACTTTGATAGATTTTTCTTAACATGCAGGTTTTAATTTCTTAAGACATTAATTGATCATCTGGAGTCATGTGGATTACTTGTGGATTATTGTGATGTTTTTATCAGTTTTTTGAACTCTCCTTCTGATGGCACCCATTCACTGCAGAGGATCCATTGGTGAGCCTCTGAGGTGATGCTACATTTCTCCAAATCAGTTCCTATGAAGAAACCAACTCATCTACATCTTTGGATGTTTTTTTGTTTTTTTAAGTTTTGCACTATTTTTGTATTTTTTATTTTTTTATTGTTGTGTAAATGTGTTAGATAGACATATTTGACTGCTATGCCTTGTCTTGCTGTTTTGTTTTTTGTGTTTTTTTTTCCAGCAGCACACACTATAGGCATTGTGTTTTCAGGAAGATGTGTTAAGCAAAAGGTGCTGTAAGTTTTTTTTTTTAAATGCATAAAATGTCTCTACCACCTGACAGCTATTACTGAAATAGGTATCTTGGGAAATCACACCTGTCTCTATGACAGCTCTGAGCTCTGTAATAGCAAACAAGAATCTTGCAGCGAGTCACTGTTATTTCACCAATCAAATTTACAGACAGACTCAGTGTCTTAAGATTGTGTCGTTGTCTAAAAAATGAACTGGTTTAAAACAACTCAGTTTTTATATACTCTCATTCTAGAGATTATCATTTTGCACAAAAAAATTATATGCCCTAGATTTGCAAGAAGAATCTTTTTATTATATTTGGTCCGCTCTTCTGGATAAGTAGTTGTAGTTAAATTTAAATGCAAACATCTACTTTTTGATGACTTTTATAAACGCTTTAGAATAAAGATGACCTCAAAGTTACATGGAAACATGAAATACATGGAGCACAAAACTCCAATTGGGCTCTGTCTAGCTGATTTTTTATGCAAAATCTGTGTGAACATGCAATTTATAAATACAAGAGTTCATTAGTTGAGACAATTCCATCAGCGATATTATACACTACTGTTCAAATGTGAATTTTAAAGAAGCCTTTAATGCTTACCAAAGCCGCATGTATGTATTTTTGATCAAAAGTACAGTTAAAAACAGTAATGTGAAATATTTTTACAAATTAAAATACTATCGCAATTTAAATTATTATTTTTACAATTTAAAAATATTAAACATTTTAATATATTATAAAATGTAATTTATTCCTGTGATGCAAAGCTGAATTTTCAGAATCATTACTCCATTCTTCAGTGTCACATGATCTTTCAAAAAATCATTCTAATATGGGGATTTGCTGCTCAAGAAACATTTCTTATGATTATCAATGCTGAAGACAGTTGGGCTGTTAATATTTTTCTTGTGAAAGCAATGATGCATTGATTTTTCAGAATTCTTTGATGAATAGAAAATTCAAAAGAACAACATTTGTTTGAAATCAAAATCTTTTGAAAAAATAAAATAAAACAAATATCATTGATGTTAATGGTTGTAATAGTGCTTAATATTCTTTGTTGTGCTCTCTCCCTAAAAGCGGCGGCCGAGCTGGGAGCGTGATTCAATGGAGACCTGCTCATTCCCTGTGAGTACCAAGTCTAATCTTAGTCAATCGAAATCAGATCTCGTCGAGCGTCATCAGTGAGTCCCTGAGGACGACACCACCAGCCTTCAGTGACGTTTTTGCAGCCCTGTGCTGGGCCACACAAGATTTGGTCGATTTGTCTGGGGCATTATTAGCAAGGGCCCAGGTGGCCGTAATGTTGCCTGGGATGCTTTGACGTCAGATAAACCCCTGCTCTGCAAATGACCCCCTAGGACACCTTCTGTCCACAGTAACTAAAAGACAACACACCCAATGATTTCTGCAGAATTGCAACAGTAATTCAGCGAGGTGAATGTTCATCCTCTTTCTTGGTGCCACAAGAAAGATGTAGCACTTGCTCTGTTGTTTTAATCAAATGCTTGCTGCGTATAACTGCACCTTAGTGTCACATATTCTGAGAAATTGTGATTGCAAAGTGCTCTAAACCAATAATACTCCCAGGAGAGAGAATCAGTCTCTTCTCGTATAAAGGGTGCCGACTGCGTTCCACCATACTGCCTGTTTAATGGGTCTGTTCCCGCTTGACATGCATCAGCACACATTTTTCAGTAAAGTGAATGCACATGCTATAAAATATCAAATAAACAGCCATCATATTCACTGTACTTCTCCGCAGTTATGTATATAATAATGTTATAATGACTCTGGATTGGATACATTTTTCAACAAATTTCAGGGGAATATTTATAAACAAAGGGCATAACCAAACCTTATGTACGTCTCAGCTGTGGCATGTTTTTGCTCTATCTGCAGTGTTGGATGTCTGGCATACTCCCTTTTCCTGGAAACAGCCTGAAATCTTCCCTTTTGAAATACAAGATCGAGAAAACATTATTGTAAAGGAATGGTGCAGGGTGGGATGTGGAATCTGCAGTCCGAACTTGAGGGGTGAATATTTTCATTTCAATAATCTGAACATGATACTGGAAGAATGTTTCCAGCTGAAAGGGTTGCCTGGGTAAACTGCAGCTTTCAAAGTAAGTTTTCTGGAAAAGAAGATGCCTATTCTTGTTATTTCAGTATTGTTTCTATAGTGTTGTTAATATTTTGAATTAGCTGTTGTTTTTGTATTTTCAGTATTCATTTTAATTTGTTTTAGTAATTTTATTATGTGTTTTTGTCATTTTTATTATTTTTATTTAGTTTTAATTTATTTTTATTTTAGTTTTAGTAAAAGACTTATACTGTTGCAAACTTTTACAACATTTCTAATTTTCGCAGAAGTAGGCTTGCAAAAGAGACTTGATGTGAGCCCGTGTGATTTTAGTATAATGTATAAACCATTATAAATTTTGAATTAGCTTATATTTTTAGATTTTAGTTTTTTTTTATCTTTCTGAATGTGTTTAAAATTATATAATTTTTTCATCCAATATTTATATTTTATTTTAGATGTATTTTTTAACAATAGCAACATTGTAGCAAAATATGCATTTTGGCCACATAATGATGTAGTTATGGCAACTACCAGCCAAATCTTGACCCCTCGGTTTTCCCGTTGTCATCCAGATAAAATACAGCTTTAGTTTATGCACCTTTCATGCCAGAACACCTTTTTGTCAAATTGCTGCATATTCTGCAAAAGAATAACCTATATAATTAAATGGAAAAAGGTTTCTTGATGCTTTTTGAATGGTGCTCTCGAAAAGCACTAAATTAGTGTTCATCATCACCCACGTTCTTTTTTCTGCGTTCACTTGACTATATAACTGCCTGAATTATGCATGCATTCTGATTACCGCATCCGCCGCAGAATCGGTGTCTCTGCTCGGCATTCATGTATTCCTCAGACACTCACTTCTGCAGATATCTTGAAAGGCCAGGCGCACGCCACCATTCGAGGCTGTGACGATACAGTTATTACAAACATTCCTTCAGCATATCATGATGAGGTTGATTCACAATCCCTTTTCTTTCATGAATGCATCAAAGCTTTCCTTTGTGGCAACGGTTATAAAGTACAATTGTGTAATGTCAAAAAAAGACTTGCTTAGCTAAAATAGCTTGTGTTTTTGATGTTAATCTTGTTCCATCATTTTATGGGAAAGTAAAATGCAACAGAATGTATACTTTTAGAAAGAATTTCTCATTTTGTAATCTCTCTTGATGTGCGTCCTCATGTCATTCTGACTGTGTATTATTTATTTCTTTGAAACACTGAAAGAAAAAAGAGCAGCTTGGAAAAGAACATCTTTTTGTGTTTGATGCTAGAAATAGAGTGAATAAATATGACAAGTTTTAAAGGTTGGAGTGAACTACTCCTTTAAGGTTTTCTCTTTCTTCATTTATTTTTGGATTATATTCTGGTCCGTCCGCCAGCTGGCATTGACTTTTGCTCTCTGGCCAGTGACCCGGAGAGCTGAAGCCGGTGAGTGAGCGATCTGCTCTGCAAATTGCCTGGCTTCATTACAACAGTATTTTTCAGGCTCATCATTTAGAAATATAGACTTTGACAGCATCTGCAACAAGAGGGCGGAACAATTTATTTCACGTCAGTGCTGAACCACTGTGTAAAATTACTCTAAATGAAAAGACCAGTGGATATTCAGAGTTAAGCCCAGATCTCTGTGTATGTGTATGGAGCCCTGCTTGGTGATGGTAATACAATACTTTTTAGTACTAAATGGTGAAATGTTACATCTGCATTGTCATTGATATATTGTAAGTCTTTAAATACTATCTATCTATCTATGTCTGTCTGTCTTTCATTTTCTTTCTATTTCTTTCTGTCATCCATCTGTCATTCTCTGTCTGTCTGTCTATCTATCTGTCTACCATCTATTCACAAGTGGTAAGGCTTGTGTCATTAAGTTCCTCGAGTACACCTGCATTTTACACATTGTTATCAGATGTATGTCTGAAATTTTCAGTATTTATTATATATGGATGGCAGGAAGCTCTAGCCAAACCAAAACAATACATTGTTCCCTCTGTCCATTGTTAATTGCAGAATGGAACACTGTGCTATAATTTAAATGAGCTTACAATTTGTTGCAGAATAAACTACAATATGCTCTGATCATTATTCCAGTAGCCAGAAGTCTGGCTGGTGAGACTTTCTGATTTATTGAGCAGAATTGCAGCTCTGAATGATTCAATTAGCAACATCCTAAAAGCATTATAATTTTGAATTGTCCATATTTCATGGATGAAAGCAATCATCAATGTTGTGTTTGCTCTGGAATTATGTGCACTCTTTTTTTGAAAAGGTTAATCTAGCAATATGAATGTTTGCTCGTGGGATATCGCACCCTGACTGATTTCTTGTTTTTCAAGAAAAATAGCAGTAACCTTTATGTGCTGATGAGAAACCTCTTTAGGTAGCTTTATATTGATTCAGCTTTCAAACCAATAGTGTGTAATCATTTGGACTTCTGGGGTAAGCCTGAGTGCAAATATCTCTGTAATTTAACATGTGTTTTTCTTTCCTTTTTCCTGAAGGTTCATGTTTGCACGCTGTTGGCTTTGTACTACATTTCTTCATCCACCCTTATTAATCTACACCATGACATTTCTTAAACCAGACACACTATAAACCAGGTAACTAGATAAATAGGGTTTCACTTGTGTTAAAATCCTTCAGATAGATCATGACCTCAAGTTATATTGTGTAAAAACCATAGACTGTATAAAAACATGGACGTAGTGTCTGTGACATCACCTTTGGGTTTCCGAAGAGTGTTTCTGAAGCCAAAAGTAGGCGGAGCCGGTCGTCGCCATCTCGGCCCATCACTCCCGGATAATCAAAAATGGGCAAAAAGGCGGGAGCTAGTTGCTGATACCACACCCACCTAGCTCAACGGCGGTGACAGCAGCAGCAATCCACCTGTCACTCAAGTGGTCGCGCCCTTAATTATGAAGAACTTTAAGGCTTAAAAAAAATAAAAAAAATTCACCCCCTCACAGTTGTCATGAAGAGCAAAATTAGCTATATACACCAAAATAATTTTTGAACCAGGCTGTAAAAAAAAATTTTTCTGCTGTAAAGTTGGGCATTTTAACTTGGGGAGTCTATGGGACTGACCCCCTTTTGCAGCCAGTCGACGAATTACAGTTTAAGCCACTTCCGTATGGGCTTCACAAGGGAGAGCGGGTGGTTGCCGCTTGGTAAAAACCTGAAACTGCATGTTATAGATTTTATTCACTGCCGTATTAATCTTATATTAATCTTATTCATTCACGCATGGTTTAACCTCTTAGCAACTATTTCTGACTAGGTCTAATTAACTCTTAAGTCAATGATTATTAGAAAGACAACAAAAAGAAAAGAACCTAGGTTTAATTATGGTATTCATACTTCTGTCATCCATCTGTTAGCTTGTAAACATTGTAACTCCAGGAATAATCTGCCTTGAGAATGAGGTTTTAATGTTTGAGCCTAAAACCTGTCCTGCATTTCTTCACAGATCTGACTCTTCAGTGTGACTGCAAACTTTCAACCACCTCACTTCATTGGGTGAACATTCAGTTACGAAACATTCGACACGTGACATTTTTGTTGTCGATGACTTCAAACCCAGCATGATTATATTTGAATTTTAACACTAACACAAATGCCGTTTCAGAACTTTGACAGAGAAGATTGTGATTGCTTCTTCATGGGAACAGATTTAGAGAAATTTAGAGAAATTAAACATTACATCACTCTGAAGTGAATGGGTGCCGTCAGAATGAGAGTCCAAACAGATGATAAAAACGTCACAGTAATCCACAAGTAATTTACTTGACTTCAATTAATATCTTGTAAAGTGAACAGCTGTGTTTTGTAAGAAACAAATCTATCTTAAAGGTGTTTAAAGACTTCCTGCAGTGGAAATGTCCATCCTCTGTTGTCCTCTCACATCAAGATCCACTGAAAGTTTAGAACTGTTTTTGGTGATTTACCTGTGCATAGTTCTCTCCTGACTCAGACAAGATGACTTTTTAACTTGATAAATCAATATTATGGATAGTGGACTTCTAATCTTCATCTTAATGATTAATTACAAACATGCAGCTTTATGCTTCTCAAGACATTCATTGATGGAGTGGAGTGGATTACTTGTGGATTATTGTGATGTTTTTATCAGCTGTTTGGACTCTCATTCTGACGGCACCCATTCACTGCAGAGGATCCATTAGTGAACGAGTGATGCTATAAGTTTCGATGACGAAACAAACTCATCTACATCTTGAGTGACCTGAAGGTGAATTCATTTTAAGCAAATTTTCATTTTTAGGTGAACTTTTCCTTTAAAGGCTTTATGCCATTTTTACAATATTTCAATACATATTTTAGCTTGTTGTGGTCACTATGGAAAAGAACTGTGAGATTCTTCAAATTTTCTGATACTTTGTTTAACGGAGCAAAAACATTCAATGGCTTTAGGAGCGACGTGGGTGAGAAAATCATTTTTGAGAACTAATCTTTCTATCTTCCTGAAAACATGCTAAAATTAAGCAAAAACATATGCATACAAAATTTAGACAAGATGCAGTCTTAAGGCAGTTTTTGAACTTTTCTATTATTTTGTCTTAAAACACTCCACTTCATTAAGATTTATCTAGTGATGGCTATTATTCCTTCCGTACACTTTATCAGACTGCACTTATCTGTGCTGGTTCATGGGTTCTGTTTGTCTATGGTTTGCAGTGAAATACAGCGGTTGAAACAGGCAATGTTATTTATTTATTTTGCTGAAGCTGCAAGGTTAGAACTTCAGAATTTTCTCTTTGTAATTACAGTGATTTGATTTAGAGAAAATTGATCTTGCCAAGTTGGAGAATTGGTAGTGTATCAAATAATTCGAGCTAAGCTGATGTTCAATTTTTCAACTTGGATTCACTTAGCAACCAACACAAGCATGTGATATGGGATATTTATACACAGGGTTCTATTACAGCTTGAGTGTGTTTGCCTTGTTGCACCGAAAATACTAGCACAATTATGGTGAAAAAGAGCACTTCAGAAGATGTAGAGATGTTCGATGTTGTGCACCACTTACCCTCAGGAGAGATGCAGAGAATTAAAGCATTGCACTATATTTTTTTAACCAAAAGTTCAACTGATCCACTTGGATTATTTGATGTCCAGGCAGTGTTTCTATTTCACGCAATGAATCCGTTTTCAGTGACATTTTCAGGCTTACAAGCACACAAAGATGATGTCTGAAATACACTAAACAGCTAAGATTAAAAAGTGTGAAAGTTTATCAGACCATCTGGTGTTCCTGACTGTGTGAAGTCTGTAACAAAAACTGGTCCATTTATTCCCTAAAGGTTCAGAGAGAAGGTGTATAATATTCATAAAAATGAATTATTAAACATTATATGTAGGCATCTCAGTTGTAACAATCCATACAACCCTTATGAAACAACCATAACAGCCACATACAGTCTAGGGGCAATAAAAATGCAATTTTTAAAGATGTTCCAAAAGTAAAGGAAAGACATTGCCAATTAATATGGATATTATATAAGTCTTTCCTGTCCTTTTTAGACAGAAATAATATGCTGGATGGATTTTCTTCTCTAGATGTAGAAGAAATATTACATTTATTTGGTCATTATCATCTTCTGTCTTCCGAGGTTCCATCAGAATGACCCTTCACGACAAAAGGATGTCATTAATGCTGACCAGGTTTAATCATATGCACGACTCTGAGCTCGGGAGATTTCTCGCTCTGTCACTAAATATGTAAATAGGATCATTTCGTGTTAATTAGCAAATTCGAAAAAGTGTGACTCCAATAGATTAACATTTGCTCCTTGTTCAGATTTTATGGAGTTGTACTGCCATGTTTAATGCGGCATGGAATGTTAAATACCTGAGGTGTTGCAAATGTTCATCTCTAATTTCCAGAAAATTCTTTAGGAAAGGAACGAAGATCTCTCGGGTACTGTAATAAAGCACAAATTATTGCGAAACATTAAAGTCTCTGTTAATTGGTGCATGAGGGGCCATAGAAAAGAAAAATTTGCAAATGAATTCTCTTTAATATCACCATTATTTCTCTGTGACATGGAGGTGAAAAGCAAATGAAGACTTCTGCTGATGTGTCCTGTATATCAGATGTTTCTCCTGAGAAAAAGCCTCCATTAAACTCATGTTTTCTGTAGAGTTGCAGAAGACATCTCAACAATGTCACAACATGTCATTTTCCACTATGCTAAACTCTATAGTCATACAATCAATGGCAAGGTCTTGGTATGAGCTCAGACATTTCTCATCAAGTTCTTTCAGAATTAAATCAAAGGTGTGCTATTTACATAAATTGTATAGCTCTATGCTCTTATCGCATGTCAACAATTGTCACACTTTCTTTTTTGTTTCTTTTTATTATAATTTTAGGAGAAATGTCAGCAATAAAGTTGAACCTTCATTGTGACATAACTGAAAACAGAGAAAATTCAGCTTTGCATCACATGAATAAATCCTTATTTTCACTTATTTTCCTTTTAACCTTTGCACCCCCCCCCCCCAGCCCCCTTCAGCAATGGACAATGAAACTTTAAACACTTGCAGCACGAAAAATTTAAGTGCCTTGAATAATTTAGGCCTGTTGCATGAGGCAAAGTCCTAAAAAATAAAAAAAAATAAACCTCTGGGAAATGTCTTGATGCTTAAACAAAACAGATTTTAATAGTCTTATTAATAGTAATTCTTAATTCACTTCTCTTGTAGGCCAAGGGTTATTGTTAATTAATGTAAATCAGCCTGAATCAACAAATCTGGTGCCTTTTTTAAGCTTCCATTTAATGTGTAACTTGATTTGCATATCCCAGAGGAAGTACCAGTGCATGCAAAACTGAAAAACTAGTTTTAGCTAAATTTATACTTTAGGCTTTTGTTCTGTGTAAGTACAATTCTGCATGAGAGATGCTTTGACAGAAGACAAATTTTCATTCATTTTTCATTCTTTGTCTTTTACTTTCAGACAAATACAGGAAGCATTTTAGCACCAATTGAACAACATAAAGAGCAATTAATGTGCATCAGGTGCATATTCAGGTGCTTTTCCTGTGTTTTATGCTCTGTTCTGGAAATTTGTATTCATGAGTTGTTAAGTCACAATTACAATGTCAGGTGTGTTCAGATCACTTTGGTTGGAGCAGGATGGTAAAAACAAATACTGTATGATTTTTGAAATTTTATATCTACAAAATAACGAATAAAGAATTCACATTAGATGTGTTTAACAACCTCATGGCAGTTTGTAACTATTTGACATTTTGGCAAATTGGTGGTTAATTTGTATGAATTTGTTCTCACTCATTCACCTTTTATATTTAAAAAAGCTGTATATTTTGTATTAATCACATCATACAAATCATAATCATATAATTGTACAAATACTATCAGTTTTTGAACATGCCCTTTGCTGGTTTTATTGTAAATGAAAAAAAATAAAATAATAATAATAAACATTAATTTCAGGAAATGTACCATCAATACAGATCCATTGTGTCCACTATGTTTTCCTACTGAAAAGTTTCTTATTATTCATTACTCAAGAATTTGTGGTGGTATTCATGTGCGTTGAACATAAATATGATCTTTCTGAGATAACTTGAACAAACCATATATTATTCAAGATAATGTCATATTGAGAATGATGGGAAATCTAGTTTTGCAATGCACATAAAGTATCATTTATATTATGTTCTTATTGGTTCTTTATTAGATGGTCACCGTAGCAACCGAACAGTCAGTCAAACTGCAGGATTATGAATTTCTGAAACAGTTAGAACTTTGTCAAAGCAAATAACTGACAACATTATAATATGCAAATATCACAGTGAAGCAGAGTGCAGGTTATATGCAACAAACGTTTGTAAAGCGTGTAGAAGTCTTTTCTGTGTGCAGTGTTAAATATGGAGCTGTTCTACTTGAGATGCCTTGAAAAGAGTTATCAAAGAAGAGCATAAATGATGTCCATTGCATATGTAGTTTGACATTTAAAAGTTTTTCTTCTTCTTCTTCTTCTTACTAACATTCAGATATTAAAATCAAATAAAATGGCAACATTAAAAGATCTAGCTAGGTTAGCTGATTACCTTAAAAGTCCATAGCTATCACCATAAGTTACCATATGTCTAAAGTGGCCTATTGAAATAAAATGTAATCTTAATTAATTGTGAAATGTACTAGCAGTTTCTGAGTTTTTTTCAGTTTGGGCAGAAGTTTCAGAAGTTTAATGCTAACAAACCCTATATATAATTTTAGTGCTGCCTTGCAAGCAATATAATTAGCAGTTTATATGCTAAAAATGATGCTTCACATTTTTATCCTGGCTATTCCACCTTTACTTTCTGTACCGTATTTCTGACTTTCTATCACCAAAGTGATTTTATGAACTCCTTCACAGAAAATAGCACCCTTTTCACTCCCAATAACGAGGAGCGCTGCTGGCTGTTATTTCAGGGCTGTGAGAGAGAGAGAGAGAAGCAGCAGATGAGACACATTCAGCCCGACTTGCCACGTTGTAATTTAGTTGTCATAGGAAATGTCTGCGCTCTTGCAGGACTGTCACAATTCAGATAAATCATGCATGTCATGTCAATGTCAGTTAAGAGCGAAAGAGCGTTGAGTGACGCCAATATGCTGTCAGATTTCTGTTATAAAGCACTAAACTGCCGTCGTTACAAGCTTTAACAAGCTTTTTCTTCTTTAAGCAAACTTTCCATCAAAGTGATGAGGGGACTTTGACTAAATCCTGTACTTAAGTCATCATGATGGTGACTCAGACACGCCCACAAAACTATTAAATATGAATACAATTTCAACGCTTCAGGGCTCACACATTTTCAGGCATGATCTAGTCATCTAGACATTTTTAGGCTCATTTTTTGTCTGTTTCACTCTATCAGGAAGGAACATGAATCAGGAAATAGTTTAACAAATGTTTGTTACACTGTTGTTCATTTGTCTACATTCATTTATTCGTTTGTTAAAGGAGCGCTGAAACTTTGCGTCTCCTCGATGGTAACTCATCATTCAACTGAAATTGCATTAAATGAAGTTGATTAAATCCCAGGTGTTCACAATAACCTGCAATGGATTTTCACAGAGGCACATAATAATGGGATAAACAAGTTATAATAAAATGTTAAGAATGGAAACGTCTTGGGGCACTGGATGCTGCTCCTTTAATGCAATATGCCTGCCGTTGTTTTGTGCAGGGTAATGTGCTCCTGTTAGATGCAATTATTAATAACAGTTTCATTATTGTCAGCACAGCCTGTTCACATTATTCCTGTTTTGTCAGCTTTGATGTAAAACTTCTCATTTCCCACAACCCATGTTTAAATATTTCATAAAAAGAATCAGTTCGATTATACTGATGTCATTTCAACAATGATTTTCAGATTTCAGTGAGACAAGGCTCTTTGTACAGTAGATTTTTCAGCTTTGTAATTCAGTGAATTGAGCCAATATTGTTCAATATTGTTCAAACGATGGCAGTGTTACTACTATGTTACTACGGTTTTACAAAACAGTTGTGACTAGTTTGTTAGTTAACCCACCAATGCATCGCACATTGTTGTACACTCTCAGAAAAAAAGGTACAAAAGCTGTCACTCCGGCGGTATCTTTTCAAATGGTACACATTTTAGGTACTAAAATGTACACTTTAGGTACTTATATGTATATTTAAGGCACCAATATGGACTCTTTAGTTACAAAGGTGTGCCTTTTGAAGAGGTACCGCCCCAGTGACAGCTTTTGTACCTTTTTTTCTGAGAGTGTAGGGGAAACGCACTGATTCAACTTCTGACTCACTTACTGAATGCAAGTTATCATTACTTCTCTCAAAATGAGGCAACAGCTTGAAATGTAAGTTATAATTGCTTTTAAATGTACTTTTAAAGGTCGATTTCAGTCAAACTGAAGCAATAAGCAAAAAGCCAACCCACACAGTTTCTCTCCCACTGTCAAATTCATGCCCGAACACCTTCCCTCTCCACCGGGAGAGCGCTCAGCATCCCATGTTATAAACACAAACTGCTTATCGGCAGCACGAAATTACACATTGTGACTTTAGAGCCGCGCTGCAGAATGGAGATGCACAACACGCTGAGACAAACTGTGTCATTAACAAAGACCAACAGATGGCGGTTCTGGAAAGAGCCCAGATATGAGATACAACAGGCAGAGGAAGGAACTGGTTTGGGCCAGTAATGCCAAATTGTTCTCAATAAAATAGCTGTTGTGCTTTATGTCTGTGAGATCATTGATTTTAGCAGACTGAACAGGTCACAAAATATTTTCAGATACTCAAACACAGATTTCTAGCAGCGATGCACAAGTCGACTGTGTGATGATTTTCTTTGCTGCAGTTTTTCATACTGAAACTCTTTATTTCCTTAAAATCTTCACCTCTGCTGCTCTTATATCAAATATTGCAGCTGTGGAGAAAGCTTGATGGCATGATGTTTGGTTATGAGAAACTCAAGAACTTTCTTGGATGTTACTGATGTTCAACATATTGATTGATAATATCTGATTATTAGTAAATAGCCACTCCTATTCTGGTCTGCCCATCACAAAGCTGTTGTATGGGTTCTGGAGACTTGTTTTATGATACTTTTACAATGCTTTTTTCTGCTAAATGTTCTGTGTTCCACAGAAAAAAATTAACAACTGACATGAAGGTGTGTAAATAATAACAGACTTTTATGGGGGTGCACTTGTCCTTTAATGGAGTGTGATTTCTATAACAAACAGAATTTCAAAAACAACAAGTTTTAAACCATGTCCTCTATTGCTCTGTCAATCAAATTTCGCCATTTTCCATTTTTATTTTATTTTTTTAATCCAATTAGTTCAGGTCACATTGCAAAATTAAAAAAACAAAACTTATATTTTGCACAAAACAGCCTGATTTTAGCTTTTTATTTTATTAATAGGGATTATGCACATTTTACCCTTGATCCTCATTATTGCAATTTGCTGTTAATAATTTTTAAAATATATATTGTAATTCACAATTTCTTCCTCACCATCAATGGTCATTCTTATTATTGTAGTTCTAATTTATTTAAATAAGCCTTTATTAAAGACAGAACAAAAGCTGCTATAATGCAAAAAAATTTTTATTATATTTCATCATGTTACAGTAATGAGATTTTTTCCCCCTCAGTCAAACATGCCCAGAAGACACATGCTCATTATGAAATCAATGTGGCACTGTTCATCCAGGGGGTTTAAATGCACTGGCATGGTTATGTAAGACATCATAATCCTCTGTTACTATGGTTACTACAGCCCCAACTGACTTTGGTGGTGCTACAAGAAAGGTACGCATTTAAACCGTCACTCGCACAAAAGCTCATCCCTTTGATGCCAGTAGTTGTTGTCGGTGGATAAACTGATCAATTAATTGTGCGCTTGGCATCCCCTTTGTACCGCGGGAGTGTCTTCCAGCACCGTATCTAAGCACTCATCCTTTTCCCTTCAACAATCTTGGGTACATGTTCAGTCGTATTTTAACGTAATATGCATATTACACCTAAGTGGCATAAAGTCTGCTACCTGGTGCTCAGGTCAGATGTTATTTATAGTGGGAGGAATCAGATTGTGAGGCTTACAAAGAGAAATTTGTGAGCAAAGTTAAGTCTTTGTATAAGATATTTTTCTTCTGAGGTTGCTAAGCCAATCTTGAGAATGCAACCCCCAAAATGCATGGATGGAAAAAAATATGATTTTCTTTTGTGTTGTCGGAAAGCATGGAAGGCCCTTTTCCGCCACTAAAAAAAATAAAATAAATAAATAAATAAAAGGAACAACGGAGCAACTTTTTATCTCACAATTGTACATCTTGCAATTTTTTCCCAGAACTGTAAGATATAAATTTATAGAAGCCATAGAAGCGAGTTTATATCTTGCAATTCTGACTTTTTTCTCTGAATTCTGACTTTCTTTCCTCACAGTTGTGTTTATATCTTGCTGTTCTGACGTTTTTCTTAGAACTGTGATTTATATCAAGCAATTTTGACTTTTTCTTGCAATTTTCTTACAATTGCTTGTAAATTTGCAATTGCATGTTATAAAGTCAGAATACAAACGGACTTTATAATGATATAAACTCGCAATTTTGAGAAAAAGACACAATTCTGACTTTATAACATGCAATTGTGAGTTTATATGTCGCAATTTTGAAAAAAAAAAATGCAGAATTACAAGTCTATATCAAATCTAAGGAAAAAAAAAGTCAGAATTGTAAGATAAAAAGTGACAATTACATTTTTTATTTTTTATTCAGTGGCTGAAACAGGCTTCCACAGGAAAGCGTTTCACCTTTCTGAAAGCGTTGCGCACACAGAGACACGGCTGCACCTGAGCAGAAAAAATTGTTTGAAGTATGGCTTTGATGTTTCATTACTGTTCCTGTTGACAGAGACAATGAGTTTGAGGCATTGTGAGAAGAACAGCAATGGTGTTTGCGAGGTCTGAGGGGGCAGGAGACAAACTGTGCCGTGATGAAGGTTTGACAGGTGGAGGTCCTCTTATTTCCCTTCAGAGCGAGAGGCCTGTGTATATGTGTGCCTTTGTGCATGAAGGGCACGTCGGGAGAGGAAGTGAGAGGCTGGGGGAAGTATAAAAGAGAGATAAAGAGGAAGGTTGTGACTTATTGAACAGCCCGGGTCGAAATAAATGTGGAGGTCATGTGTGGAGAACACAGCGATGATGATTTCTGAGACTTTGAGCATTTGTACAGTACGTTCAAAGGGCAGCTGCCTGATGTTCATGAGTGAATTTGTCGTTGCTTTACAGTTCACAGAGCTTCTGACATTAGTCTAGACATTGTGACCTGTCGAAAACATGACACATTATATATCTAATAGAGTGCTGTTTATCCTGTAGATATATTTTCCATGACTATTGGAGCAAAGTAGGTTATGTGAAAGCAACGAAGAAATAAGGAGTAACAAGGAGTAAATTAAGAGCAAGATGTCCCAAAATAATACATGGGAAAACATTTTACAAAAAAACATTTAATACAATATAATATAATATAGGCCTACAGGGGCAGAGCTAGAGGGTGTCCCTCTCCCGGAGTGCAATTTCAATCAGTTTATACAAAATATTAATTTTATATTATTATATAATTATAATTATGTTATTAACTGAAATAAAAATATAAAACACTTGAACTCTTTTTATTTCATTATAGTTGCCAAAGCATAATTTCTAATTTTCATTAACTTTAACTTGATATCATGTAAAACTAAAAATGAAATAAACATTTTAGATAGATGCTAGATAAAATAAATAACAATTGCTAAAACTTTTAACAAAATTAAATATAAACTGCAAAAATAAAATTGTATTAAAATATAAAAAATTATATTGTTAAAACATTGATATTTCAATTTTATATTTTAGTTTATAAATGATGCACACCTCTACAATAAAGCATATTTTCAAGAATTAGTCAGTCATATTTTTTCTTTTTGAATCCAATTTTTCAAATTGCAAATCAAATTTCAAAAAGTTATATTTTGCATAAAAATAAAGCTTAATTCTGCAAATCTTCATTAGTTGTGACATGTTTTTATTTATGAGTTTCTTGTCATGATCTTATTTCTTATTTCATGATCTGTTCCTTTTTGACATTCTCTTTTGTCTGTTTCTTGATTTAAAATCAGACTGATTCAGACTGATACCTCATAAAGAGCTTGAGATGAAGAACTCCAGTTGAATGAGTTTGATTGGAAGAGAGAGAGAGAGATAGGAAGGATGAAGAGCTGAGAGGCTGCTGGCAGATGCTCAGGAGAGTGGCAGTGTGTGTGGAGAAGGTGCCAGGAGGACCTGTCACTTGTTGGCGATTTGGAGCCGAGAGCTCCTACACTGCGCCGTTCTGTGGCCTGCTGCATTTAACAGGATTGGCTGATGGACTGGGGACTGAGCCATTAATCTCTCCTCCATCTTATCCAATTACAGCACCTATAGCGGAGCGGAGCAGAGCAGAGAGAGCGAAGCGTTTGTGCCAAATGCCAGTGGCAACTCTCAACACACAATCACAGGGACGAAGTTTTACAATTTTAGCCATCTAAAGGGGACATAAAGGTATAGCTCACCCCAAAATCATCATTTTGTCATTATTTACTTACCCTCTAGTGTTTCCAAAACTGAATGCTGTTATTTTTTCTGTGGAAAATAAAAGTAAAAGTATTTGAAGAGTCTTTACACAGCTCTATTCCACACAACTTCCCTTGAACTTCAAAAAGAAAAATAATAAGAGTTCACTATATTCTAAGTCTTCTGAAGTCATGTGTCAGAAACAGACTGAAATTAAAGTTGTTTTTTACTGATGGTAAAGTTTTAAATATTTCTATATAAAGTTTTTATTTATTTTTTGCAATTTGTATTTTAGTTTTAGTCATTTAACTTAACCTATGTTTCAGTAAGCTGCCAAGGCAACAATTGTCATTTTTTTTCATTTGAAGTGTATCTTTTGTTTTATTTCAGCATTATTTCAGTTACCCAGAAAATTTTTTTTTATTGGTTTAATTATTATTATTATTTTAAGTTAACAATAACAGCACTGGTATGAATATGACTTCTGAATATATCTTATAAACTGAATATAGTTGTATACTGTGTTTTTTACAGCTTAAACTCTCTTTACCGTGAAATAAATAAATGCATACATACTTTACATTTAAATATTTTACAAAAAAAATAAAAATAATAATAATAATAATAATACATTTAGAGGGAAAAATAGTCATGAAATAGTCATGTTTTGGTGCAAAAAAAAACAACCTTAACCCTACCTCAACTTAATCTTATTCAAGTTGCCCTTCTAATATATTTTATTCTAAATTAGCTTCATTTCAGTTACTGAATACTTAATTCTATAGAACTACCAAATTTTTAATGGTTTTAATTTTAGATTTTGTTTTAATTAACAATAATAGCATTGGTATGAAGCTATCATATGATTTCCGAAGATATATACACACTGAAAAAAAATAAAAATAAAATGGTGGTGAACAATTCACAAAGAAATTGCTAGTAAATTTAAGGAGGGAAGGAAGGGCAGTGAAAACTATTTTAAAACCAAACAAACATGCCGTTTAACTCTAAAGGTTATAATGAAGGTGAAAAATAGTCATGATTTATTTATTTTTTTACTCTCACTCACAATGAAGAGGAGACTCACTGAAATGTTCAACAGCTTTATTACATGGCTCTGTGGAATACTTGATTCTGGTTGGTCAGTCACGACATTCCGAGGTACGTTATCCCTCGATAACATCCGGTAAAAGCTGATAACACAGACTCATCCGGGTAACTACAGTCGGCGCTGTATGCTTGCTATAACATTTTCTCTTCATGGAAGCTTTGCATTTGGTTAGCTGATAAAATATTAAAACTCATTATATGTAAAAAATTTTTAATTATGTCATCCTGGTAGTGGACATCAGGGTGGAAAAAACTGTCTATTATAACAACCTTTCAATAGAATTTGAGATAGAACTAGTGAGCAATGATTGGTTTCGGGTTATTGGATGGTGGGGTGGGAGAATGGGAATAGTGGAGAGCAAAGCAGTGTTTAAATCTGCTAAACACAGTAGACAATTAGACTTAAATGCTGTCATTATCTGTATGGCCCAGCTGTCTTTGCAGAATGATTTCTGGTGGTATCAGATGGTTTTGGATGAGTAATCAGAGATCATGCTGTTTGGTGTCGGCTCCAACACAAGAGAATTACTGAACCGCCTAACACACTACTGGACGATTTCACTGCAACAGGAAAGATTATTCCCATAAGTATCAGCTTTTAACTTTTTATTGATCATTGATGTTTTTTTATAATAATGCTGTCACCCCTTTAGTGCTGTTTTACAGATTATGTGTGTTTTAAGGATTAAACGATGGCCTCGAGTGGCCTATCGCTTTGTTTGAGGACAGATGCTAGTCTGAGCACAATGATAAAATCTGCACAAAAACAAACAAACCTGAAGTAGTAATAAGGTTATCAGGACATGCAGGCACTTTGCTTGTTTGTTTGCCTCTTTTCTCTATGTATAAAATGTTAATTTGATGATTCAGAAAGGGGGTTATTAGATTATGGGAGAAAAAGCAGCATCTTATTTGTGTTGTGCGGATGTGTTATGGCCCTGAGTGTTGCATTTACTTGTTAATAGTGAACACAGCATGCATCCTGACATGCTCATTGCCTGGACGCTATTATTCTTTGTGTACAAATGAGCTAATTTTGTTATCTCCTGAGAGGTTAAATCTCTTATCTCGAGGGATGTGCTCTTTCTGATTCTGACTGTTATAATGAGCAGAATATCTTCAAAGTGTTTTTTTTTTTTTTTTTTGAAAGGATCCTCTAGGTGTAGAGGAGAGCAATTATTCACTGTTATGAATATTGTGCATTTGTCAGTCCCATTTTTTATTTATTTATTTTGTTAATTTTTCCCTTTTACCTCAAAGACCACATGCAACATCAGCATGAAAGTTTTTTGCTATAGAATTTAACCCATTAAAATTTACAGTCATGCAAATGACATTGCAACATACAAAAAGCACAGCATTTTAACTGTGTGCTGGTTCTAGAATCACAAAAATGGTTTATACTTTTTATATTTCTTTCAGGCTTTTAGCTTCATTCAAGCCTTATTTTGGACTT